>NC_134397.1:64692668-64862571 GCF_050003625.1 Haematobia irritans | reverse complement strand
GGGAGCTATATCTAAATCTGAACCGATTTCAACCAAATTTGGCACGCATAGCTAAAATGCTTATTCTACTCCCTGTGCAAAATTTCAACTAAATCGGAGCAAAAAATTTGCCTCTGTGGTCATATGAGCGCAAATCGGGCGAAAGCTATATATGGGAGATATATCTAAATCTAAACCGATTTCAATAAAATTTGGCACACTAGGGTAAAACTCTCGGTATAACACGGACATGGTGTTATACCGACTCAGGAGCCCACCCTGAGCATTTTTGCCAAAGACACTATGTGTATCTCATCTCCTTCTGCTTATGTACCCTCCACCATGGATTGCGTAGAAACTACTGTCATCCACAATCGAATTACTTGGGTTGCGTTAACACTTGCCGATGGCAAGGTATCTTAAAACTTCCTAACACCGTCTTCTAAATTAAAAGGTATTCGATACGTAGTATATATTAAACTAAAAAGGCCGATTAAATACGTATATAATTAAGTTTAAAGTTTCTATAGAAATAAAATTTTGACAACATTTTCTATAGAAGTAAAATTTGGAAAAAATTTTCTATAGAAATAAAATTTGGAAAAAAATTTCTATAGAAATAAAATTTTGACAAAATTTTCTATAGAAATAAAATTTTGACAAAATTTTCTATCGAAATACAATTTTTACAAAATTTTCTATAGAAATAAAATTTGGACAAAATTTTCTATAGAAATAAAATTTTGACAAAATTTTCTATAGAAATAAAATTTTGACAAAATTTTCCATAGAAATAAAATTTTGACAAAATTTTCTATAGAAATAAAATTTTGATAAAATTTTCTATAGAAATAAAATTTTGACAAAATTTTCTATAGAAATAAACTTTTGACAAAATTTTCTATAGAAATAATATTTTGACAATGTTTTCCATAAATATAAAATTTTGGTAGATTATTTTTGGCTCGAGTGGCAACCATGAATATGAACCGATATGGACCAATTTTTGTGTGATTGGCGATCGGCTATATATAACTATAGACCGATATGGACCAATTTTGGCATGGATATTAGCGGCCTTATACTAACACCACGTTGCAAATTTCAACCGGATCGGATGAATTTTGCTCCTCCAAGAGGCTCCGGAGGATAACTCTGGGAATCGATTTATATGGGGGCTATTTACAATTATGGACCGATAAGGACCAATTTTTGCATGGTCATTAGAGAACATATACCAACACCATGTACCAAATTTCAGCCGGATCGGATGAAATTTTCGTTTATTAGAGGCTCCGCAAGCCAAATTTGGGGGTCAGTTTATATGGGGGCATATTAACTTTGTCATTCCGTTTGTACCACATCGAAATATTGCTCTAAGACCCCATAAAGTATATATATCCTGGGTCGTGGTGAAATTCTGAGTCGATCTGAGCATGTCCGTCCGTCCGGCGGTCCGTCTGTTGAAATCACGCTAACTTCCGAACGAAACAAGCTATCGACTTGAAACTTGACACAAGTAGCTGTTACTGGTGTAGGTCGGAGGTATTGCAAATGGGCCATATCGGTCCACTTTTACTTATAGCCCCCATATAAACGGACCCCCGAATTTGGCTTGCGATTGCTCTAAGAGCAACACATTTCATCCGATCCGGCTGAAATTTGGTACATGATGTTAGTATATGGTCTCTAACAACCATGCAAAAATTGGTCCATATCGGTCCATAATTATATATAGCCCCCATATAAACCGATCCCCCGATTTGGCTTGCGGAGCCTCTGAGCGAAGCAAATTTCATCCGATCCGGCTGAAATTTGGTACGTGGTGTTGGTATATGTTCTCTAATGACCATGTAAAAATTGGTCTACATCGACCCATTATTATATATAGCCCCCATATAAGCCGATCCCCAGATTTAACCTCCGGAGCCTTTTAGAGGAGCAAAATTCATCCGATCCGGTTGAAATTTGGTACGTGGTGTTAATATATAGTCTCCAACAACCGTGCAAGAATTGGTCCATATCGGTCCATAATTATATATAGCCCCCATATAAACCGATCCCCAGATTTGACCTCCGGAGTCCCTTAGAGGAGCAAAAGTCATCCGATCCGATTGAAATTTGGTCCGTGGTGTTAGTATATGGTCTCTAACAACCATGCAAGAATTGGTCCACATCGGCCCATAATTATATATAGCCCCCATATAAATCGATCCCCATATTTGTCCTCCGGAGCCTCTTGGAGAAGCAAAATTCATCCGATCCGATTGAAATTTGCAACGTGGTGTTAGTATAAGGCCGCTAATAACCATGCCAAAATTGGTCCATATCGGTCTATAGTTATATATAGGCGATCCCCAATCACACAAAAATTGGTCCTTATCGGTTCATAATCATGGTTGCCGCACGAGCCAAAAATAATCTACCAAAATTTTATTTTTATAGAAAACATTGTCAAAATGTTATTTTTATAGAAAATTTTGTCAAAATTTTATTTCTATAGAAAATTTTTTCCAAATTTTATTTCTATAGAAAATGTTGTCAAAATTTTATTTCTATAGAAACTTTAAACTTAATTATATCCGTATTTAATCGGCCTTTTTATACCCACCACCATAGAATGGTGACGGGGGTATAATAAGTTTGTCATTCCGTTTGTAACACATCGAAATATCGATTTCCGACTATATAAAGTATATATATATATTCTTGATCAGGGAGAAATTCTAAGACGATATAACGATGTCCGTCTGTCTGTCTGTCTGTCTGTCTGTTGTAATCACGCTACAGTCTTCAATAATGAAGCAATCGTGCTGAAATTTTGCACAAGCTCGTCTTTTGTCTGCAGGCAGGTCAAGTTCGAAGATGGGCTATATCGGTCCAGGTTTTGATATAGTCCCCATATAAACCGACCTCCCGATTTGGGGTCTTGGGCTTATAGAAATCGTAGTTTTTATCCAATTTGCCTGAAATTTGAAATCTGGAGGTATTTTATGACCATAAAGAGGTGTGCCAAAAATTGTGAGTATCGGTCCATATTTTGGTATAGCCCCCATATAGACCGATCTCCCGATTTTACTTCTTGGGCTTATAGAAACCGCAGTTTTTCTTCAATTTACCTGAAATTGGAAATCTAGAGGTATTGTAGGACCACAAATACGTGTGCCAAAAATTGTGAGTATCGGTCCATATTTTGGTATAGCCCCCATATAGACCGATCTCCCGATTTGGGGTCTTGGGCTTATAGAAACCGTAGTTTTTATCCAATTTGTCTGAAATTGGAAATCTGAAGGTATTTTAGGATCATAAAGAGCTGTGCCGAAAATGGTGAGTATCGGTCCATATTTTGGTATAGCCCCCATATAGACCGATTTCCCAATTTTACTTCTTGGGCTCTAGAATCCGAAGTTTTTATCCTATTTGCCTGAAATTGGAAATCTAGAGGTATTTTCGGGTCACAAAGAGGTGTGCCGAAAATGGTGAGTATCGGTCCATATTTTAGTATAGCCCCCATAAGAACGATCTCCCGATTTAACTCCTTGGGTTTCTAGAAACCGTAGTTTTTATCTGATATGCCTGAAATTGTAAATATTCTGGTATTTTAGGCTCACAAAAACGTGTATCGGATTAAGTTTTTATCGGTCCATTTGGTAATGCCTCCATATAGACCGACTTCACTTCTTGAGGGTGTAGAAGGCGCACTGATCATGAAAATTGCTTGACACTCAATGTAAAATTTCCAGATTTTACTTCTACAGATTTAAGATTTCAAATCAAAACGTTATTTTATAATTTTCTTGCACACTTACAAGAGATGTTAATGATTCCTCTAAACCTCAAACAAAAATGGTTCTTATAAATCCAGAATCTGATATAGTCCTCATAGGTGAAATCTTTAAATTTATCTTCGGGTAGTGTCCTCAAGTCCTCAAGCCCTCCTGAAGTTTCAAAGGAAATCCTAATATTTGGTTCATGGTGGTGGGTATTTAAGATTCGGCCCGGCCGAACTTACTGTTGTATATACTTGTTTTGTTTAATATATACCACGTAATATATACCACTATGTGGTATATATTACGGTGTTAGGAAGTGTTAAGATACCTTGCCATTGGCAAGTGTGACCGCAACCCAAGTAATTCGATTGTGGATGACAGTCTTCAGTAGAAGTTCCTACGCAATCCATGGTGGAGGGTACATAAGCTTCGGCCTGGCCAAACTTACGGCCGTATATACTTGTTTTTTTTTTTTTGATTTTCCATTCTTTTTGCGACATATAATAATCCAAAATTTAAATGTTCGCTTAAAAATATATATCTATATATAAAATACACAAATTTGTATGATATATCTATTGAATAATTCTAAGTATAAAAAGTATTTTATTACTAAATATTATATTCCAATTATACAAGTGAATAGAAACGAAACGAATATATTTCAAAAATTAAAATTTGTATGAAAATTACATTAAATTCAATAGAGACAAAAAAATAAAATTATGTTATGCCTTGGAGTTTTACTTGGAATGAGATCCCAAAAAAAAAAATAAAAAAAAAATAAGTAAGTAAAGTAGAAAAGGTTGAATTACACACCTTGCGTCAATCCGTGCGTTGATGGAAGGGTTGATTTTTTTCTGTTTGTGGCAGACTATTCGAGCTTTTGTTTTCAAAGAGAAATTTCAACTCTTCAATCATCGGACGTAAATATTTAACTCATTAAACGCATGGTATGTAATTAGATTGGACATTTTTTAAAACTTTAGTCACAGTACAATATTAATCATAACTTTTGATAGAAATATCCAATAAATTCGAACTTTTGACAGGATGCTATTCACATCAATGGGAATAAAAAACAGCGAACTCTATCAAAACATGCAATTCGACTTAGCGTACTCTGGAATTCGGGCATCGATATGTATATGGGAGCTATATTTAAATCTGAAGCGATTTCCATGATTTTTTGCACATATAGTCAGTACTATAGAAGATTAGAGTAAGCCAGTTCTGAATAAGATCGGTCGATAAATAAGGGACTTATGACCAAATTTGGGCGATACATATATATGAGAGCTTTATCTGAACATATTTCGTTGAAATTTGGGACACATAAAGGGTGGTAAATTAGATTACTTTGTGGCAAATTTGACGCTGATCGGTTAGTAAATGAGCGCAATGTGACCCTATTTATCGAAATCGGTCGATACATATATATGACAGCTATATCTAAATTTGATCCGATTTTTTCTAAATTCAATGGGTTAATAATTGCGACCGGAATCCTGCGAACAACAAATACATGGACAGACAGACACCAAGGTCTAGATTGACTCAGGAGATGATTCAGGGTATAATAACTTTTTTACTAGCATGTTTATTGTTTTAAAAGCTGTAAATTGTTTCATAGCAAATTGATACCGAATGGCGTTCGCGTATATTTCTATCAATGTTAGCACACGGTTGAAAAAGACTGTTTTTCATATGTTTGGCTATAAACATTATATGTTTGGAACACAAATTTTTAAACACAATATTTTTGAGTGCAAGCATATAATGTTCATAAACTAGTATAACATATTTGGGACATATATGTTAATATGTTAGCACATATTATGTTTGGGACATAAAATGTTTGTAAATATAATATGCTTGAATGCAAACATATATTAATTTAGAAATAGCCTATAAACATATATGTGTTTAGTAGCTTGGAGCGCTATTTAACAGGGAGCGATATTGAATTAAGTTGGTGGTTGTTGCTTGTTATTACAAAATTAACATTTTATTTTTCCTTGGGCAATTGATCAGCTACTTCTTTGATCCTTACAAACTGTGTGGTCCGCTGTTCGAATCCCCGTCCGGCAAAAGGTAAAATTAAAATAAAATAAAAAATCATAAAATTGAATAATTTCTTCTACAATGTTTGTATTACAGAAAAAGGTGCTAAGAACTAAAAAATCTCGTGGAAGTGAGAAAGATGTCGGGGAATATACAATTGGACAGAAACAAAATTTTGAGCATTCAGGTCGAAAACCTATGTTGTTAGCACCTATATTACCTGTTTATTTTCATAATTCATTATGATTGTAAATATATAAATAAATAAATAAAATTTTGAGCACAATATTGTTTGGGAGAATTTTTTAAGCATATAATATTTTTGGGTGCAAAATGCTTCCAAACATATTATATGGTCACATAATAACATATTGTTTTTTGGAAGACAACATTATTGAATTTGGATGCAAAAATACGAAATGTTTGGGACTTATACTACCCAAACAGATATTGTTTAGACCAATATGCTTTCAAACATATTATATATTGGTAGAGATCAAACATATAAATGTTTGGGCAATACCCAAAAATGTATATGCTTGAAGCAAAATATGTTTGGGAGTATATGTTACAGAAGCGATTTTTTGTGAGGGTGCAAAGACAGTAAAATCGTTTTTTAACTCTCTACCAAGTTTTTAATAGATAGTGTGAGCAAACAGACCTATTATCGTCGTCATATATACTTTTGGATTTTCATTTTAAAGTTCTTGTTGAAGAACCAAACATAGTAACCTTAAAAATCAACAACAAATGTTGCCTTGGTTACGCATTCTCTTTAGAGTCTAGTCACCATATAAATTCAACAATTGTTGCCAGTTATATTCTAACAATTGACTTATATAGTCGAGTTTGTGAAGAAAAACGAAATATCAAAATACGAAATATATATTTTCAATTTTCGCGAGTGAAAATAATAGAATGTGTTCTTGGATACGTTTTGGTATGTTATTTGGATATGCTGCTCTTCATCCATTGGAATATTTCACGGTTCTAGTTCAATTGGGACATGAGCCGATATCAGCAGTACCAGGACTGTCGGTCTTGGGAGAACCAATTATGATACTGCCGAATATATTCCAATATAGTATGAGGCGGCAATTAAGTTTTAAGGCCGGTACTATGATCGGATTTCAGTTTGAAATTTTCGGGGTTACTTTATGAAAATAGATCGATTTAAAGCAGATAATCAACTCGAAATCCCAACATAGTACAGGCCTTTAGATTGAATTAAAATGAATTTTTATTAATTGTTTTTCTATTTTAAAATATTTTCAGTTGGCCATATCCAAAACATTGATGGTATTTATGGCTGCTATCGGGGTTTCCTCCCAGAATTAGTGGCGGCGATTTTTCGCATGTTGGTGATTGAAATTGCGGACCGTTTGGGTCTAAAATCTATTGAGGGAGACAATGATGAAATGCCCCTTAGTGATGAAGAAATGTAAGTACTCTATAATAAAATTAAAAAATCAAATTGAAAAGAAATTTTCAAGCTTGAGAGATTGGAAAATTCTTCTCAATTTGATAAGCCCAAACAAAGATAGAATAAATTATAAAATTATCTAAAAAAATCACAAATTTCAATTTAAATTTTGTGTTGCTATTTATTCCAAGGTACATTAGATTCAAACAAAATTTAAAGTACGATGTTCTCGTTAGTGTATTGGGCATTATCGTTTCGCATCTCTTCCGTGTTATCTCGGTGCGAATGATGGCCCAATTCATTGGTCGTGAATCTTTGTACAAATCCATATTGGGTTCAATAGCTGAAATTTACAAACATGAAGGAATTTCAGGATTCTTTTCAGGTATTTTACCCAAGATATTGTATGAAGTTTCTTGCCTGGTATTGACCAGCCCCGCTGTGTTTCTACTAAGCAAATATCTGATCAAGGATAAATTGATCATTAAATTCGTTGCTGGTATTACACAGGTACATAAATCACATTTCGGTTTATATTAATTTTGAAAATTTATATAGTATATGTTTATTTTTTAATTTTTGTTTTTTTTTTTTATTTGCAGTATGTATTTTCATGTGTTCTATATCCTTTGAATGTGGTATCCACATGTATGACTGTATCGGGATCCCGAATAATGGCTGGTCAACTTCCCATAATGCCTCAATATAGTGGATGGATGGATTGTTTCAGTGATTTACAAGCCCGCAAAGAACTCAACAGGGGAGGCTCATTGTTTTGGAGGTAAAGTATTAAGATAGCCAATCGATTTCGTTATAAGTGACGGTATAATTATCTGTTTTCCAGATCTGCTGGAGATTCCTCAAAGCCCATGCCAAATAATGGTGGCTATGTTCCAATACGTACTTTAGCCAAATATCAATAAATGCGATCGAAGAAGTAGAAGGAAAACAAAACAAATTTCAGTTGAATCTCCAATCACTGTACAATCCAACCACCAAATCTGTCTTCACTATATTTTGGCTTTGCTATATATATTTTGGATATTTTTTAATTTTTTCGAGTTTTTGTTAATGAATGCCATTAGACATGGTTATCGACTTTCATGGTCTAAACTACAAATTTGTAATCTAAAACAAAAAACAATCTTTAATTTTTATTACATAAATTACTTAATTTTTATTTATGTTTCTGTTATATGTACTTTTTGGTATATTAATAAAACTATCCTCTCTTAATTTATTTGCGCAATGTGTTCTCTTACTAAAAGATAGGTAATTGTGATTTCAATCTATGGGGGGGGGGGGTTGGCCAGAGTTAATTAAGAGAATATAATGTTGACGGGCTGCCATACCGTTGGGTTCAAATCATCTATCCGTTTTTTGCACAATCGAAAGGGAATCTTTACTGAGAGGCGATAATATACCGCTAATAAACTTGTGGGTGTTTGCTCGAAACTGGAATTGAACCATCACCTTTTGTACGGAAGGCGGGCGCGCTTACCATTGCACCACGGCGGCTCGTCTATATATAGTAAGATACAAAACGAGTCTATTGGTCGTTCCCTTATCGATTATGCGGCCCTGGTTGCGATACCCAATCGAGAAATCTTCAGACGGTGCAAAATACTGCGTTGCGGATTGCCACTGGATGTCACTCTAAGACACCAGAACAGCATCTGCAACATGAGGCCAAAATGCTATCGGTGAGGCAACAATACACCTCACCCAGCAGCACCTAATAAAGTCGAGGGGTGTAAACCACCCAAACCATGCCACATCCAGGAAGGTAGCAACCGAAAGATGCAAACCCATTCGGTTTGTTCTTAGAAAGGATAAACAGTCAATAGAACATATGATCGGCGATGGCAGTGATGGGGGAATAAGGATGGCATTGAGGGCGGCACACACGGCAGCGGTTCGAAAGCCAATTGACTCCTACCAGTGCAGCGTTGTACTGGGGGGAAGACCACCACCAATCAGCGACGAAGAGAGACGGCTTCCTTGAGAAACAAGGTCGTTGCTATCTCACCTATGGTCGGGTATCGGCAGGTGCTTGAACCCAGCAATCCAGGATGTTTACCCGAATTGAACAGTTGCCTAACAGCACGAGGCATCTCTTCGCATGTACTGCAAAGCCTGCATATTGCTAAAATCAAACCGAATGGGCTTGCCCCTTTCGGTTGCTACCTTCCTGGATGTGGCATGGTTTGGGTGGTTTACACCCCTCGGCTTTATTAGGTGCTGCTGGGTGAGGTGTATTGCTGCCTCACCGATAGCATTTTGCCCTCATGTTGCTGATGCTGTTCTGGTGTCTTAGAGTGACATCCAGTGGAAATCCGCAACGCAGTATTTTGCACCGTCTGAAGATTTCTCGATTGGGTATCGCAACCAGGGCCGCATAATCGATAAGGGAACGACTAATAGACTCGTAGGTCTTTTGTATCTTACGAGCCGCCGTGGTACAATGGAAAGCGCGCCCGCCTTCCGTACAAAAGGTGATGGTTCAATTCCAATTTCGAGCAAACACCCACAAGTTTATTAGCGGTATATTATCGCCTCTCAGTAAAGATTCCCTTTCGATTGTGCAAAAAACGGATAGATGATTTGAGCTCAACGGTATGGCTGCCCGTCAACATTATATTCTCTTAATTAACTCTGGCCAACCCCCCCATAGATTGAAATCACAATTACCTATCTTTTAGTAAGAGAACACATTGCAAATAAATTAACAGAGGATAGTTTTATTAATATACCAAAAAGTACATATAACAGAAACATAAATAATAATTATGTAATTTATGTAATAAAAATTAAAGATTGTTTTTTGTTTTAGATTCCAAATTTGTAGTTTAGACCATTGAAAGTCGATAACCATGTCTAATGGCATTCATTAACAAAAACTCGAGAAAATTAAAAAATATCCAAAGTATATATAGTGAAGACAGATTTGGTGGTTGGATTGTAGAGTGATTGGAGATTCAACTGAAATTTGTTTTGTTTTCCTTCTACTTCTTCGATCGCATTTATTGATATTTGGCTAAAGTACGTATTGGAACATAGCCACCATTATTTGGCATGGGCTTTGAGGAATCTCCAGCAGATCTGGAAAATAGATAATTATACTTATAGCGAAATCGATTGGCTATCTTAATACTTTACCTCCAAAACAATGAGCCTCCCCTGTTGAGTTCTTTGCGGGCTTGTAAATCACTGAAACAATCCATCCATCCACTATATTGAGGCATTATGGGAAGTTGACCAGCCATTATTCGGGATCCCGATACAGTCATACATGTGGATACCACATTCAAAGGATATAGAACACATGAAAATGCATACTGCAAATAAAAAAACAAAAATTAAAAAATATACATATACTATATAAATTTTCAAAATTAATATAAACCGAAATGTGATTAATGTACCTGTGTAATACCAGCAGCGAATTTAATGATCAATTTATCCTTGATCAGATATTTGCTTAGTAGAAACACAGTGGGGCTGGTCAATACCAGGCAAGAAACTTCATACAATATTTTGGGTAAAATACCTGAAAAGAATCCTGAAATTCCTTCATGTTCGTAAATTTCACCTATTGAACCCAATATGGATTTGTACAAAGATTCACGACCAATGAATTGGGCCATCATTCGCACCGAGATAACACGGAAGAGATGCGAAACGACAATGCCCAATACACTAACGAGAACATCGTACATTAAATTTTGTTTGAATCTAATGTACCTTGGGATAAATAGCAACACAAAATTTAAATTGAAATTTGTGATTTTTTTAGATAATTTGATAATTTGTTCTATATTTTTTTGCGCTTATCAAATTGAGAAGAATTTTTCAATCTCTCAAGCTTGAAAAATTCTTTTCAATTTGATTTTTTAATTTTATTATAGAGTACTTACATTTCTTCATCACTAAGGGGCATTTCATCATTGTCTCCTTCAATAGATTTTAGACCCAAACGGTCCGCAATTTCAATCACCAACATGCGAAAAATCGCCGCCACTAATTCTGGGAGGAAACCCCGATAGCAGCCATAAATACCATCAATGTTTTGGATATGGCCAACTGAAAATATTTTAAAATAAAAAAACAATTAATAAAAATTCATTTTAATTCAATCTAAAGGCCTGTACTATGTTCGGGTTTCGAGTTGATTATCTGCTTTAAATCGATCTATTTTCATAAAGTAACCCCGAAAATTTCAAACTGAAATCCGATCATAGTACCGGCCTTAAAACTTAATCGCCGTCTCATACTATATTGGAATATATTCGGCAGTATCATAATTGGTTCTCCCAATACCGACAGTCCTGGCACTGCTGATATCGGCTCATGTCCCAATTGAACTAGAACCGTGAAATATTCCAATGGATGAAGAGCAGCATATCCAAATAACATACCAAAACGTATCCAAGAACACATTCTATTATTTTCACTCGCGAAAATTGAAAATATATATTTCGTATTTTGATATTTCGTTTTTCTTCACAAACTCGACTATATAAGTCAATTGTTAGAATATAACTGGCAACAATTGTTGAATGTATATGGTTACTAGACTCTAAAGAGAATGCGTAACCCAGGCAACATTTGTTGTTGATTTTTAAGGTTACTATGTTTGGTTTTTCAACAAGAACTTTAAAATGAAAATCCAAAAGTATATATGACGACGATAATAGGTCTGTTTGCGCACACTATCTATTAAAAACTTGGCAGAGAGTTAAAAAACGATTTTACTGTCTTTGCTAACATTGACAGAAATATACGCGAACGCCATCCGGTATCAAACATGCTAGTAAGAAAGTTATTATACCCTGAATCATCTCCTGAGTCAATCTAGACTTTGGTGTCAGTCTGTCCATGTATTTGTTGTTCGCAGGATTCCGGTCGCAATTAGTAACCCATTGAATTTGGAAAAAAATCGGATCAAATTTCGATATAGCTGCCATATATATGTATCGGCCGGTTTCGATAAATAGGGTCAGATTGCGCTCAAAAGGTTGCAAGAGGTTACCTTGTGCAACATTTGAGTAAGATCAGTTAAGAAATGAGGCCTGTATGGTCAAACATAAGGTTAAGATAGGTTAGGTTATGTGGCAGCCCGATGTATCAGGCTCACTTAGACTATTCAGTCCGTTGTGATACCACAGTGGTGAACTTCTCTCTTATCATTGAGTGCTGCCCGGTTCCATGTTAAGCTCATTGATAAGGGACCTCCTTTTTATAGCCGAGTCCGAACGGCGTTCCACATTCCAGTGAAACCACTTAGAGAAGCTTTGAAACCCTTAGAAATGTCACCAGCATTACTGATGTGGGATAATCCACCGCTGAAAAACTTTTTGGTGTTCGGTTGTAGCAGGAATCGAACCCACGACCTTGTGTATGCAAGGCGGGCATGCTAACTATTGCACCACGGTGGCTCCCATACGGTTATTAGGGGCGAATTTTTCAAAATCGGGCGATATATATGGGAGCTATATCTACATCTGAACCGATTTCGATGAATTTTTGCACATATAGTTTGTACTATAGAGAACTGGATCTAGCCAACTTTGAGTAAGATCGGTTAATAAGTAAGGGTCTGTGGCCACATTTGGAAAAACGGGCTATATATATTTATGGGAGTTATATCTAAATCTGAACCGATTTCGATGATTTTTTGCACATATATTTAGTACTATAGAAGACTATATTTAGTCAAATTTGGGTAAGATCGGTTGATAAATAAGGGTTTTATGGCCAAATTTAGAAAAATCGGGCGGTACATATATATGGGAGCTATAGCTAAATCTGAACCGATTTCAATGACGTTTTGCATATATAGTTAGTGCTATAGAAGATTACATTTAGCCAACCTTGAGTAAGATCGGTTGATAAATAAAGGTTTTGTGGCAAAATTTGGGAAAATCGGGCGATACATATATATGAGAGCTATATCTAAATCTGAACCGATTTGGATGAAAATTTGCAGACTTGAAGGGCGATGAAAAAGATTACCTTTTGCCAAATTTCCGTTTGAAAAAAAGCGCAACGTGACCCCATTTGTCGAAATCGGGCGATACATATATATGGGAGCTATATCTAAATTTGATTCGATTTCTTCCAAATTCAATAGCGTTCGTCCTTGTGTCCAAAAAACTCCCTGTAGCAAATTTCATCAAAATCGGTTAATAATTGCGACCGGAATCCTGTGAACAACAAATACATATACAGACGGGCGGACTAGGGCTAGATCGACTCAGGAGGTGATTCTGAGTCGATCGGTATATATTTTATGGGGTCTAAAATCAATATTTCTGGTAGGCACATTTGTGGCAGATCAATCTTATTATACCCTGACCAATATGTGGTTTAGGGTATAAAGAAATAAAATTTTGAAAAAAATTTCTATAGAAATACAATTTTTACAACATTTTCTAAAGACAAAAATTTTAACAAAATTTTCTATAGAAATAAAATATTAACAAAATCTTCTATATAAACAAAATTTTGACAAAATTTTCTATAGAAATAAAATTTTGACAAAATTTTCTATAGAAACAAAATGTTGACAAAATTTTCTATAGAAATAAAATTTTGACAAAATTTTCTATAGAAATAAAATTTTAACAAAAATTTCTAAAGAAATAGCATAAAGTTTTGACAAAGTTTTCTATAGAAATAAAATTTTGACAAAATTTTCTATAGAAATAAAATTTTTACAACATTTTCTATAGAAATAAAATGTTGACAAAATTTCCGATAGAAATAAAATTTTAACAAAATTTTCTATAGAAATACAATTTTAACAAAATCTTCTATAGAAATAAAATTTTGACAAAATTTTCTATAGAAATAAAATTTTGACAAAATTTTCTATAGAAATAAATTGTTGACAAAATTTCCGATAGAAATAAAATTTTAACAAAATTTTCTATAGAAATAAAATATTAACAAAATCTTCTATATAAACAAAATTTTGACAAAATTTTCTATAGAAATAAAATTTTGACAAAATTTTCTATAGAAACAAAATGTTGACAAAATTTTCTATAGAAATAAAATTTTGACAAAATTTTCTATAGAAATAAAATGTAGACAAAATTTAATATAGAAATAAAATTTTAACAAAAATTTCTAAAGAAATAACATAAAGTTTTGACAAAGTTTTCTATAGAAATAAAATTTTGACAAAATTTTCTATAGAAATAAAATGTTTACAACATTTTCTATAGAAATAAAATGTTGACAAAATTTCCGATAGAAATAAAATTTTAACAAAATTTTCTATAGAAATACAAATTTAACAAAATCTTCTATAAAAATAAAATTTTGACAAAATTTTCTATAGAAATAAAATTTTGACAAAATTTTCTATAGAAATAAAATGTTGACAAAATTTCCGATAGAAATAAAATTTTAACAAAATTTTCTACAGAAATACAATTTTAACAAAATCTTCTATAGAAACAACATTTTGACAAAATTTTCCATAGAAATAAAATTTTTACAATATTTTCTATAGAAATAAAATGTTGACAAAATTTTCTAAAGAAATAACATAAAGTTTTGACAAAATTTTCTATAGAAATAAAATTTTGACAAAATTTTCTATAGAAATAAAGTTTTTACAACATTTTCTATAGAAATAAAATGTTGACAAAATTTTCTATATAACTAAAATGTTGACAAAATTTTCTATATAACTAAAATTTTGACAAAATTTTCTATATAACTAAAATTTTGACAAAATTTTCTATAGAAATAAAATTTTGGCAAAATTTTCTATAGAAATAAAATTTTGACAAAATTTTCTATTGAAGTAAAATTTTGACAAAGTCACATATGGAAATAAAAATTTGACAAAATTTTCTGTAGAAATAAATTTTGACAACATTTTCTATAAAAATAAAATTTTGACAACATTTTCGATAGAAATAAAATTTTGAAAAAATTTTCCATAGAACTAAAATTTTTACAAAATTTTCTATTGAAATAAAATTTTTACAAAATATTCTATAGAAATAAAATTTTTACAACATTCTCTATAAAAATAAAATTTTTACAAAATTTTCTATTGAAATAAAATGTTGACAAAATTTTCTATAGAAATAAAATGTTGACAATATTTTTATTGAATTTTCTAAAGTTTTGACAAAATTTTCTATTTAAATAAAATTTTGAAATTTTGTTTGGTAAAATTTTCTCCAAATTTTGGTAGATTATTTTTTGGCTCGAGTGGCAACCGAGGTTGGTAGGTTGGTAGAATTCTTGATGTTTTGGTAGATTTTCCATAACAGTCCTCTACAACTAAGATGTACTTCATAATTTTGCTATAGAAATAAAATTTTGACACAATTTTCTATAGAAATAAAAGTTTGACAAAATTTTCTGTAGAAATAAAATTTAAAAAAATTTTCTATAGAAATAGAATTTTGACAAAATTTTCTGTAGAGATAAAAAATTTTAGTTATATAGAAAATTTTGTCAACACTTTATTTCTATAGAAAACTTTGTCAAAATTTATTTATTTCTATAGAAAATTTTGTCAAAATTTTACTTCAATAGAAAATTTTGTTAAAATTTTATTTCTATTTTGAAAAAAAAAAAAAAATAATAAATTTTCTAAAGTTTTGACAAAATTTTCTATTGAAATAATATTTTGAATTTTTTGTGTTTGTAAAATTTGCTCTTAATTTTGGTAGATTAATTTTGGCTCTATTGTCAACCGTGCTGCGGTGACGAATTCTTTTGTTATTTCTGTTAAATATTTGTCTAATGTTACATTACCGTTAGCTTCAAATGACGCCATAATGAATTACATTATCCTGTGTTTGCAATGACATTCCAATCAAAACACTATCAAAAAATTTTTAGAATCTTATAATTTATCCCCTATCATTTGTTTGCCATTGGAACGTGCCACATTGTAATAAACCGCCATAATTTCACATTCACGAAAATCTAATTTCAAATAAGGGAGACATATGCAAATATTCTCTCATTATGCAAATAAAGATCTTCGAAGACACTGAACGTGCCCAGCACTCGACCACTTAATGTGAGCATCTAATAAAGGAGGGTGCAGCATCTTTCCATGGACGTAAAATAATTTGCATATGAAAAATGTTAACATGATCATTTTATAAGGGTGCTGAAAGAAAACACTCAGGTTTGAGGGGTGAGTAGGGAAAAAGTAAATTAATTAAAAATTTGTATGTTATAAGCTTGTTATTATTGTATTGGACTTGTATTTTGATTTTTCCAATAATTTTTAATTGAAAAAAAATGTAATTCAATTATTTAGAACTCAAGGGAAAATTAATTTTAATTTTCCCTTAAGGATTTTGGTATTAATTTCGAGCCAAAGACGCTCTTTCTTTAATTGAAGACTTCTTAGAAAGTTTTCTTCTCTAAAGGTAGGCTCTAAAAAATGAAGTTGGAATTTAGATCTCATTTATCGAGTTTTCGTTCGTTCTCTATGTTTTAAAAATCCTATTTGTAAGCTTTTATATCTTTGATCCAAAGATTCAATATCTCAACTAATTTATGATTGATGATTTCTTTAAATCAAATATGTATTTATTTAAGAAAAATTTTCAAAGACTATGACTTTAATGGAGAGACGCAAATTTCAACATGAGTCTCATGTCCAAGGTTTAAAGAAATCGATTCTAAAAGCTTAATCTTAAAATTTTAAATTATGAATTTTCTTTTAATTAAAATTTCTTTGTTTAAAAAAAAATCCTTAATATTGTGTACATTTTATTTTCCAAAATTTAAGTTGCATATTCTTTCATATAAGGTCAATATGTTTCAGGGTATATTAGTTTCGAAAATTTCACATCTGCAAATAAAATGAATTTCATTATGATTTTAACGGAATTTTGCGCCAATTCCATTCCTTGGAATTTACCATTAATCTAATTCAGATTTCATGTAGTTGACCATTGATCTGCATTGCTCACCTTTTTCTCTTAACCTTTGTCGCCCTTTTGTATTGATCCGTTGAACAATTTCAAATGGATCGGTATTTTCTATAGGAAAATATTTTCCATATCCCAATGCCAATCAATGATCATTTTATTGTATGAATTTTATCAAAAGATTTTAGCAATTTCTTAAGAAAATATTTACTTTGGCAATGAAAGGTCAGGGCGATATCTTACCACCCCAAAGACAAAAGACTGACCACAGTATATCTCAATGTCCGTATTAGAGTTTAAAATATAGCCATTGAAAATCGCCTACTATGACCTTTTCTTGGGGTGTTAATTCATTTTAAAATTGACACTTCATATAAGAAAGGGAATCTATGCAATCCCTAAGGAAAATTGTAACGTATATTTTTTGGGAGAATTTTAAGCAGGATTGAAATTGTCTTCAATGCAAATATCGAACATATTAAATATGAGGAGGTAAGGAATGGACATTTTTTTACAATTAAAAAAATTGTTAAATCATATTCTTATAAAAAATTCCTAAAATAAATTTCAGCCTGTATTTTATAGCTTATTTGTCTTTAAGCCAAATATGGATTCTATTCAATTCCAAGATTATTTCATAAAATCAAAAATATTTTGATAAAAGTTTAAGGATATTTTTCTAGTCAAAGATAACTATTAAATTCTCTTATTTTTATTTTATTAAATAGGAATTTAGTATTAACATTGTGTAAATTTATTGACCAAAAATTTTGTTGAATTATTCAACATTAAGGAGCTGCTTTCTTTTTCTTCAATTGTCCAAAATACGTTACTTTTCCTTTAAGGGATGTAAGTTAATGATATGGAGTATGAGTACCAAGTTTAAAACAATTAACATTAGAAAGGCCATCTCCATCGGTGATCTTTGTTACATATGACCTCTACTATGGGTCTAACGAATACTAAGGGATGCTGTGGTCAGCTTGACCACCTTTGGGTGGTACAAAATTTCACCCTAACCTTTCACTACACAAAAAGATTGTCTTAAGAAAATGCTATTCATTTAGCAAATTAATTTCACACTTAAAATGGATTTGGAATTGTTTTCATTGCGAATATACAATTTTGGACGATATCAATTTAAAAGGTTAAGATATGTCAAAAAAAAGAAGAATTGAACAATAGTACATAGTGTGGAAAGGTTTGGTCATAAAAGGTGCGAGTTTTGTTGTTTATTTTTGGGTGGAGAGAAAATAAATGTTTGCTAAATGTTTACCGCACTCAAAAAAAAAGTGAACCATATCTCTAATAGTTTTTTACGTACGTTAAATAAACTAAAAAACGGGGAAAATTATAAACAAATGAAGCATAACAAGCATATACAGTAAGTAGTAAGTTCGGCCGGGCCGAATCTTAAATACCTACCACCAAGAATCAAATATAATAGTTTCCTTTGAAAATTCCAAGGGGGTTTGACGACAGATATTTTCCCAAGCAGATCAGTTCAACCAGTACGCTTCCCACAGATAAATGTAAAGATTTTACCTATGAAGACTAGATCAGAACCATATTTTATTTGAGTTTTAGAGGAATCATAAACATCTCTTGTAAGTGTGCAAGAAAATGATGGAATAACGCCTTGATTTGAAATCTAAAATCTGTAGATTTTCATCCCAATTATTTAAATGTTTACGAGAAGTAAAATCTGGAAATTTTGCATTCAGTTTTTATACCCTTGGAACAGGGTATTATAAGTTAGTGCATATGTTTGTAACACCCAGAAGGAGACGAGATAGACACATGGTGTCTTTGGCAATAATGCTCAGGGTGGGTCCCTGAGTCGATATAACCATGTCCGTCTATCAGTCCGTCCGTCCGTCTGTCTGTGAACACATTTTTGTGATCAAAGTCAAAATAGAACCCTATTGATTTTGGAAGAAATCGGTTCAGATTTAGATATAGCTCCCATATATATATTTCGCCCGATATGCACTAATATGGACCCAGCAGGCAGAGTTTTTTCTTACCGATTTGCTTGAAATTTTGTACAAACATAACACTTAGTCGTATAGGCAAGTGTGCAAAATTTGTTTGAAATCGGTTCAGATTTAGATATAGCTCTCACATATATATTTCGCCCGATATGGACTAATATGGTCCTAAAAGCCAGAGTTTTGGCCCAATTTGGTTGAAATTTTGCACAGGGAGTAGATTTAGTATTGTAGCTATGCGTGCCAAATTTGGTTGAAATCGATTCAGATTTTGATATAGCTGCCTTATATATCTTTTGCCCGATATGCACTTATATGGACCCAGAAGCCAGAGTTTTATCCCGATTAGCTTGAAATTTTGCACAAGGTGTACAATTGGTAGTATAGTCATGTGTGCCAAATTTGATTGAAATCGGTTCAGATTTAGATATAGCTTCCATATATATTTTTCGCCCGATATGGACTTATATGGCCCCAGAAGCCAGAGTTTTGGCCCAATTTGGTTGAAATGTTGCACTATAAGTACAACTAGTAATATAGTCATGTGTGCCAAATTTGATTGAAATCGGTTCAGATTTAGATATAGCTCCCATATATATGTTTTTCTGATTTCGACAAAAATGGTCAAAATACCAACATTTTCCTTGTTAAATCGCCACTGCTTAGTCGAAAAGTTGTAAAAATTACTCTAATTTTCCTAAACTGCTAATACATATATATTGAGCGATAAATCATAAATAAACTTTTGCGAAGTTTCCTTAAAATTGCTTCAGATTTAAATGTTTCCCATATTTTTTTACTAAAATTGTGTTCCACCCTAGTGCATTAGTCAACTTAAATCTTGAGTCTAAAGATTTTGTAAAAGTCTATCAAATTCTGTCCAAATCGAGTGATATTTAAATATATGTATTTGGGACAAACCTTTATATATAGCCCCCAACACGTTTGACGGATGTGATATGGTATCGAAAATGTAGATCTTTAAAGTGGTCGGCCCCGCCCGTCATTAGACTTTCCTTACTTGTTTTGATTAAAGTTTTTTAATTAAATGTAGGACACAATTTTTTTAAATTTGCATCCCTCCGTTAAAGTAGCATGTCTTTGAACTAAGGCTTATTTTCCTTAAAGTAAAGAAACACATTTTTGATTTAAAAAATTTTGCTTAAATTAACTGAAATATTGAAACTTTAGATTTAAGATAAAAACGCTTCAAATATAGGCTAGGACTTATTTTGTGAATTTGGCGTCTTTTTTTACTTGGAAGTATTTGTTACAATTTTGAAACTGGAATTTGTTTGTACATGAAAACCTTTATTAATATATAGCAAACAGAGAATAAAAATTCGATGAATGGGATCTGTGCTCAATTTTAATTTTATCGATCCTAGATTTAAAGCCCGATAGGTCTCTAAAAAATTTCTTTATTTTAAAGAAGCCGCATCTTTGGCTCGGAATCAATACCAAAATCCTTAAAGGAAGGTCAAAATCTTTGGATCCAAGTAAACTTTTTTTTGAGTGTTATGGGTTTACTGTTTTTTTTTTCAGTGCAGAATGTACAAAATATATGGAAATCGAAAAATTCAACTTTTTTCATCTTTTAAAAATTTTGGCTTTTTGTTATTTTGAAAACTTGGAATAGTCGACTTTTGTAAAAGTTGTCACTTTGCTTTTTTCCAATTTTGAAAAATTCAAATTTTGAAGTTATTAAGAATTTTATCCCAGCAAAAAAAGCGTAGTATAAATTGGCTCAGAAGCAAGGAATTTTACATGGGTTTATCGTAGGACGGAAATTATCTCGTTATGCATCCACTGCATTAATTTCGCAATAGTTCTTTAGATGTAGTGCTATTTCTGTATGTGGGATTTCATTTTTAAAAAAGTAAGGAACAACCTAAAAAATAAATAAAAGACTTTTGTATTAATACTAGCAAATATCGCATTTTTCACGTCTGGCGAGAAATAAACCGGTACATTTTTTAAATAGTTTTCTATTATTTTATGTGTTTTATAAACAATGAAATTCAGAAAATTTGATTTTGTTTGTGAAAATTGTGTAAAACCACGGAATTTTATTTATCACCACAAAATAACTTTTTAGGAGGTGGAAACAAAGTCCATCTCATGAAAATTAATTTTGGATGTACATTAAAACCCAGCCAAAGCGTGGAAGTTTTTCTAAAAGTACAACTTTAAAAACACTTCCAAAAATGTTCTCCCAAAGATGTTATTTAACTTTAACTACACTGGGAATTATTTCAATTCAAATTTTTTTATGACACGCTTTTTTCATATTTTTAATGGACAATTTTACCTTTTTTTCAAATAGGTTAAAAACAGACTAAGAATTAATAAAAACGTACAAATTATTTAAAATTTTTCGAAAAATATGCTAAATTTATACTAGAAAAAATTGTGAATTTTTGAAAATGTTAGTAAAATATTTCAGACAAGCGTTTGAATGCATTAAAAGTCATGAAATGCCATAAAAGTTTTTAACTCACATCCAAAACACTGAATCGAATCACACCCAGAGGAGTGATGCTAATTCAGTGCAACGGCTGATGAAATAGTGGACATCCGTCCTATGCCCAAGACCATGTTAAATTCATCGCGCCAATTTAGCACCACTTCCCGATCTAAAAAGAATATTTTCACTACTTTTTTACGACGCTTTTTTTGCTGGGTACTTCATATAACTACGCATCACAGGGGTTAATAACAAAATCTTCACGATTATTATAAGGCGTATTATCTTTACAATAAAGATCTTGTTTTCCAAACAAATCACCATGAGAAAGTATCTTTTATACCTGAAGTGGATCTTGCCCTTCTGTAAATCAAATAGGTAATTAATTTTTTTACATATTGTTAGCGAATGAAATTATATGCAAATTTTCACCTCAAATTGAAATTGATTATTTGTCGGCGAAAATCACTCACTTCAGTCGTATGCTGTGGAACGAGCCACAAGATGGACCATTTTCTACATTCGTGGTTCTTTTATGGTAATTAGTAAGGGGATGAAAATGTTAATTTGCATATTTGATTTGTATTGAATTGAGGTCAACACGTCAAGGAATTTGGAAAAAAGGTTTCAGGTATTGATGTTATTGTTCCATGTAAACAAGGAATTTATTATAGGAAATTGAAAAATCGGTATTTATAGCAGCTAACAATGAAATCGTTAACATACGTCCATATGAAGCACAGTATCCCATTTCAGATATTAGCTTGGGAAGAATATGCTCAAGAATCGCAAATCGATCAATAAAAACAAGTAAGGAAAGTCTAAAGTCGGGCGGGGCCGACTATATTATACCCTGCACCACTTTGTAGATCTAAATTTTCGATACCATATCACATCCGTGTTGGGGACTATATATAAAGGTTTGTCCCAAATGCATACATTTAAATATCACTCGATCTGGACAGAATTTGATAGACTTCTACAAAATCTATAGACTCACAACCCAGCAAAAAAATTTGGAAGTTCTTCCAAAGGCACAACTTTAAAACAACTTCCAGAAGATGCACTCCCAATGATGTTCTTTATTTTAACTACCCAGGAAGTTATTTTAATTCAATTTTTTTTATATCTTGGGTTTTCATACTTTTAATGGGTAATTTTAATTTTTTTTTGTTTCAAATAGGTTAAAAACAGGGTAAGAATTAAAATAAATGGTAGAAATCATTTAAATTTTTGTCGAAAAAAATGCTAAATCCAATCTGAAAAAATTGTGAATTTTTTGAAAATATTTGAGGTCAAACGTTTCCCAAAAGCGTTGGATCCATTAAAAATTTTAAAAAATTATAAAAATAATTTTTTGACAAAATATCACAGACTTTTTTAATTTACATCCAAAACATTGAATTCGGATCACACCTATAGAAGTGATGCAAATTCAGTGCAACGGCTGTTGAAATGGAGGACTTCCATCCTATGACAAACCCATGTTAAATTCATCGCTTCTGCGTCAATTTTGCACCACTTCCGGATCCAAAAATAACATTTTCATTACTTTTTTGGCGACGCTTTTTTTGCTGGGAAGTTAACACAAGTCGGCTAATGCACTACGGTGGAACACAAAGTTAGTAAAAAACAAGTAAGGAAAGTCTAAAGTCGGGCGGGACCGACTATATTATACCCTGCACCACTTTGTAGATCTACATGTTCGATACCATATCATATCCGTCAAATGTGTTGGGTGCTAAATATATAAAGGTTTGTCCCAAATACATACATTTAAATATCACTCGATTTGGACAGAATTTGATAGACTTTTACAAAATCTATAGACTCAAAATTTAAGTTGGCTAATGCACCAGGGTGGAACACAATTTTAGTAAAAAAAATTTTTGGGAAACATTTAAATCTGAAGCAATTTTAAGGAAATTTCGCAAAAGTTTATTTATGATTTATCGCTCGATATATATGTATTAGAAGTTTAGGAAAATTAGAGTAATTTTTACAACTTTTCGACTAAGCAGTGGCGATTTTACAAGGAAAATGTTGGTATTTTGACCATTTTTGTCGAAATCAGAAAAACATATATATGGGAGCTATATCTAAATCTGAACCGATTTCAAGCAAATTTGGCACGCATAGCTACAATGCTAATTCTACTCCCTGTGCAAAATTTCAACTAAATCGGAGTTAAAAATTGGCCTCTGTGGTCATATGAGTGTAAATCGGGCGAAAGCTATATATGGGAGATATATCTAAATCTGAACCGATTTCAAGCAAATTTGGCACGCATAGCTACAATGCTAATTCTACTCCCTGTGCAAAATTTCAATTAAATCGGAGTAAAAGATTGGCCACTGTAGTCATATGAGTGTAAATCGGGCGAAAGATATATATATATATATATATATATATATATATATATATATATATATATATATATATATATATATATATATATATATATATATATATATATATATATATATATATATATATATATATATATATATATATATATATATATATATATATATATATATATATATATATATATATATATATATATATCTAAATCTGAACCAATTTAATAAAATGTGTGCCAAATTTTATTAAAATCGGTTCAGATTGACTATAGTACTAATTGTTCTTCTTGTGAAAAATTTTAAGCAAATTAGGGCAAAACTCTGGCTTCTGGGGCCATATAAGTTCATATCGGGCGAAATATATATGGGAGCTATATTTAAATCTGAACCGATTTCTTCAATAGGGTTCTATTCTGAGCCAAAACACATACTTGTGCCAAATGTAAGTCGATTGGACTAAAACTGCGACCTAGACTTTGATTACAAAAATGTGTACACGGACAGACGGACATGGCTATATCGACTCAGGAGCCCACCCTGAGCATTTTTGCCAAAAACACCATGTGCCTATCTCGTCTCCTTCTGGGTGTTGTAAACATATTAAAAAAGAAAATCATTGGTGCCAAATCCTGAACATATTAACCATATAGCAGTTCATTTTTACTATTTTTTGGAATCATACGAAAAATTTCTTTTTGCATATTTAACTCATGTGTTCGGCCATTGCAATTTATACCCACGAATTTCATTAAGCTGTGGAAAATTTCGAAAAAAAGTAATAAAATTTAACTACAAGCAAATATTTTTTTTCCAATAAAAATAAGTTAAAATGACACACACATCAAATGAAAACAAATATATACGGCCGTAAGTTCGGCCAGGCCGAATCTTATGTACCCTCCACCAAGGATTGCGTAGAAACTTCTACGAAAGACTGTCATCGACAATCGAATTACTGGGGTTGTGGTATCTTAAAACTTATTAACATCGTTTTCTAAATTGTGAGTTAGTCCATACACACACACAGAGAACTTATTGGTTGAAAATTGATTGTTGTAATAAAAATTCTGCATCTACAATGAAATCACAGTTGTGTCAATCAATTTACATTATTTACAACCTTAATTCGTTCCTACTGCCATTTGACGATTATTATTATAGAGTTTTGTTTGTAATACAAGTCAAATAGTTGTCTGAACTAAATGTCTCTCTTTTTAAAAAATTTGATTGAATTCGATACGCGCAACCAACCTTAAAAAACCTTCATAACTGTCATTTAGTATTCAGAACTTACAATTGATATTCACAACCGAATTCTTTTGGAAATATTTTTCAAATGTCATTAATATTGTTTAAAAGTATGCAATGTAGAGAGAAAATGTGTCTTTTCAATTTAAAACAATAAAAATAACTGAAATCAGAGTATTTTCAGACGGTTCTAAGTTTATTTGAACTTTTGGTGGATTGCCTATCAAATATTTCCATGAACAACTCGCGCAGTGTGAAACTGTTCTAAGTACACCATATTCGATACGAATCATATAAACAGTTCCTATCTTCAATTGTTTAGGATCGTGTTTTAGATGTGGAACAATTTTATAGTCTTAAAAGGTAAAAGTTTGAACCATGTTACAAATTTAAAGCGGCTTTAATGGGAAAATTCATCTCCACGTCTGTCTTTATCTATGGAACACCTAAGGAAGTGATGGTGGCGAGTATGTTCTTATTTATTTTTTAAAACTCCACACTAATTTTCTGATTTATTTTGTTGCGTTTTTAGACTGGCTATGTCATCCCATTTATCATGTGCTCAGTTCGGACGCCATTTATAAACTTGTATACTAAGAGATCCAAAGATTTAACTACCATTGCCAGTCAATTCTGCAATCAATGCTGGAGGGTGTATTTTCAAAGGTGTATATTTTTTAATTGTTAATGTATTGAAATTTTATGTGCTTTTCTGTCATTCAAAAAAATATAAATAAAATACAATATTCTGAAGGAAAAAATCATTTTCAATTCGGTTAAGGTGGGTAATATAACCATATAAAGAAAGGAGCAACGACCAATTCTATCGTCTAATACAACCAACTCTATATATAGTATTAGTTGGGTTTTCCATAATTCGATTGAGTCGACCGAATTTGTCGGGTGTCACAACTACTAACAGAAGGTTGCTGCAACTGCCAAAAGGAGGTTGGCAATAAATTCGGTTATCACAACCAATCTGTATTCTCTGTGCACAGAAAACAGATAGGTTGGAAATCGATTATTGTAACGAAAATTCTACATTTACAATCACATCACAGTTGTGTCATTCATTTTACTTTATTTACAATCGTTATTTCGTTCCTTCTACCATTTGTTGTTTGTAATACAAGACAATTAGTTGTCTAAACTAAATGCCTCTCTTTTGAAAAAATTTGATCGAATTCGATAGGCACAACCAACCTTATAAAACCTTTGTAACTGTCATTTAGTAGTCAGCACTTTCGCTTGGTACTCACAGCCGAATTCCTTTGAATATATTTTTGAAATGTCAATAAAAATTATTACCATCAAATTTGAAGTATAGTGTGTTTTTTAATATCAAATAACTACAACTGAAAACGGAATATTTCTTATTCGTTTCGAAGTTTCTCATCCGTGGACAGCCTATAAAATATTGTCGTGAACAACTCGCGCCGTGCGAAACTGGCCTTAATACACTATATTCGCTGTGAAACGAAAATAATACACAGCAATATTGGCAAAAACAAATAGCTTCAGGATACTCAATGCTACGGTGCGCATCCTCAATATGGAATAATTTCATTGGCGGCTCTGAAAAAAATCCATCTCTATATATGAAACCCCAAGAAAGTGACCATCGGTTCGATAGGTTCGTATGTCGTTTTTAAAACTCCACACTAATTTCTTTACTTAATTTATTGTGTGTTTTAGACATGCTATAGACAGTTCGGACACCATCTATAAATACTAATATGCGAAGAGTACCAAAGATTTAGCTCCATTATCTGTCGATTCCCCAACCTATTCATGCTGGAGGGTATACTTTTAATGGTGAACATTTTTTATAATGTATTAATATATTTTATTTAAGTATATGTACCTTCCTATCATCTAAAAAATATAAATAAAATTCAGTATTTTGTGGGATTTTGTTATTCAATTCGGTCATGGTGCTTTAAAGTTGGGAGATACAACTAAATGAAGAAGGGAGCAACGACCAATTTCATCGTCTGACACAACCAACTCCATATATAGTATTAGTTGGGTTTCCCATAATTCGATTGAGTCGACCGAATTTTTTGGGTGTCACAACTGCCAACTGGTAGTTGCTACAACTGCCAAAAGGAGGTTGGCAATAAATTCGATTGTCACAACCAATCTGTATTCTCTGTGTACGTGGTATATATTAGACAATACGTACACAGAGAATACAGATTGGTTGTGACAATCGAATTTATTGCCAACCTCCTTTTGGCAGTTGTAGTAACTACCAGTTGGCAGTTGTTTCACCCGACTGATTCGGTCGACACAACCAATATCTCATATGGTGTTGGTTGGGTCTGCCGACGACATTGGTTGTTGCCACCTTCATCATTCGGTTGTGTTGCCCAACTTTGATAATACTATTGACCGAATTAAAAACCAATTTCGTCCCAGGTAAATATTATATATTATTTTATTAAAATATATGTATATAAATAATAAATCTAAATACAAAGTAGGTGACATCGGAAGATGAAAATGGCACTAAATCAACTCATGTACCCTCTGCCATGAATTGGCGAAATCATTCTATACGGCAAGAAATCGTTACTAAAAATAAAATAAAAATTGATTAATAAATTGAATGGTATATGTTATGTTCATGTTGAAATTAACTAAATACGATAGAACATCGGACGGGCCTTATCTTAATGGTGAAAATCGGTTACTAGCAGATTGCAAATAATTGTGAACATAAATTCACAATTCGCCAAATGTCTTGGAGAGGTCCAGCCCATTTGTAAAATTGTAAAAATGTCTCACACATCTAATTATAAATCACAAATGTTTTCGGGAACCTCCTCAACCTCCACGATTATTGTTGATACATGCTAGATATTAAGATTGTTGAGTTAATTTGAGTCCTCTAAAAAAAATTATTTGCAATACAAACCATTGTTTTGAATTTTTTGCCCCGAGAATACATTTCTGATACCATTCATGCTGTACTGTGATCCCATTCATGGCGAAGAGATGATAAAATTTTATGTTTTTGTTATTGTTGCCTCTATTTAAAATTTTGAAATAAAATTCTTTATTCTTCTTCCAAAAAAAAAAAAAAAAAACAAATGACATTTTATAAATATTTTAAATGATATTCGGCTATGAATAATATATGACAATGGTGGTTACTAAATGATAGTTAAAAAAAATGATAGTATAAACCAATACAAATCAAAGTTATTCAAAGGAGGTAAATTTGGTTACTACAACCATTTATAATGTGGGACAACAGAAAATCTGTTGAAAATCTCATCAAATGGTTACGGCTATGAATAAATATATGTAAATGCAGAAAATTGGTTTAAACAACTAATATTTATTTCTAAATATAGATTGTTCATAAGAACAACCGAATTCCAACCATTCTCTTCTCTGTGTGTAGAGAGCCAGAATTGAAATATGGGGGTCGCTTATATGGGGGCTATATACAATTATGAACTTGATATAGACCGATTTTTGTGTGATTGGGGATCGATTTATCTGATGGCTATATATAACTATAGACCGATATGGACCTAGTTAGGCATGGTTGTTAACGGCCATATACTAGCACAATGTACCAAAATTCAACTGACTGGTATGAAATTTGCTCCTCCAAGAGGCTCAAAAACCAAATCTCGGGATCGGTTTATATGGGGGCTATATATGATTATGGACTGATGTGGACCAATTTTTGCATGGTTGTTAGAGACCATATACTAACACCATGTACCAAATTTCAGCCGGATCGGATTAAATATGCTTCTCTTAGAGGCTCCGCAAGCCAAATCGGGGGATCGGTTTATATGGGGGCTATATATAATTATGGACCGATATGGCCCATTTGCAATACTATCCGACCTACAATAACAATTACTTGTGCAAAGTTTCAAGTCGATAGCTTGTTTCGTTCGGAAGTTAGCGTGATTTCAACAGACGGACGGACATGCTCAGATCGACTCAGAATTTCACCACGACCCAGAATATATATACTTTATGTGGTCTTAGAGTAGTATTTCGATGTGTTACAAATGGAATGACAAAGTTAATATACCCCCCATCCTATGGTGGAGGGTATAAAAAAAATCAAAGTCCTTGCTATACTGGTTCGTCACATAATGTAAAAAATCGCATGTCAAACAAATAAAAAAACGGGACTAAGAAGCATACAAGCACGATATTGCCTATAGGCAACATTGGGCATGAGAGGGTTAACTACGCATTTTTTTTTTACATTTTATAATCGAAAATCTAAACATCAATGTCATATGCTACACTATCCTATGGTGGAGCGTACGTTCAAATTTATGAACTGTTTTTATTTTAACCACAACTGTACTTTACCATTTGAAAAGGACTCCTTCGATGTATACTACATCCTTTTTGCATAACATTAGCGTCTTAAAAATGTATATACACTAACTTCAAAGTTTTCCTAATAAATTAAATTTTTTTCACCCTGCCCCCCATTCGCTCTTCATCATCGCAGGCGAAAAAAGGGTACGGACACAAGAAAAAAGAAGAAGAAAAGAAAGAAAAACCACCATTAGACGAGTCAGTTCATTCGTAAAAATTTATGTATACCCAAGAAGAAGACCTTTTTGCACCTTGGATTTAAATTAGAAGCCAAAAAGGCAAAGCCCTAAAAATCTTTTACAGGATTTTCTGTGTGTATATCATTTTAATTGAGGGTAAATATGCAAATTTTATAAAGAAGTAGAAACATCCCAAACCAAACCAAACTCAAAAATCCCCCTTCTCCCATTTCCAAATACTCTATAACACCATCATTCTTATACCCTGTGGCGTAAGAAAGAAGTATACACCTAAAAAGAGATTTTCTAATCACATTTCGTTACGAATAGCGAGCGACGATGGGGGTAAAGAATATGAAAAGGAATTTTCGTTGTGGCAAAAGATATTCGTGAAAAAGTTTTCCAACTTTTCCCCACCGAAAATACAAAAAAAACTAAACAGCTACGGGCTAAAATGGGTGGATGTATTTTCATTTATATAGAGGAGTTGAGGTTGGGGGTGAGGTAATGGAAATGACTATAAACCGCTGGTGGTGATGGTGTTCCGGTGTTGTTGTCTATACAATATCTTAAGAAAGTCATCATCCAAAAAGGGTTGCAGACTCTCTATGTCTGTATGCTGATATGTGTGTTTGTGTGTGGGTGGGTGAGGTTTTCTGTTATTTGCATGACAAGGATATTTGTATCCTTGACGTTGCCTTTTGCCTTGAGTAAGAAAAGTAATTACCAAAAATTTAATTGTAGGGGTGGTTGTGACATATAAATCAAAAGATGGCTGGCGCAATGGAAGTTGTCTGCAAAACGCGAAACCATTGAAATTTTCACCCAACCACTAGCTAGTTTCTCTCAACGCATAGCCTCACGATAAAGTTTTGAGAAAGTTCGCTTGAGTAGTAGGAGAAAATCGATATTCAAATTTCGTGGAATAGAGAAGAATCAACGAAACATCGCGAATTATAACAGGGGAAATTTTAAACAACGTAGGTATACCTAAGAAATATGTAAAAATGTGTATGAAACAAATAAATTAGAAATTATTTAAGATTCATATAAAGGTGATATGAAAACTCATTAAATCATCTACATTGAATTAATTAACTCATACCTATGAGTTATATGAGTATACTCATGAGTAGTGTATACTCATACTGCCTCAAACATATAATGAGTATTTATATGAGTATCTATGGGTATGAGTATCACTCATTTCCCACTTAAAACTAACTTCCCGTTAATACAAATTTCCTCTAGTAAATGTCGCCGGATATATGCTTAATGAAATCTTTGAAGGTCATTTCAATACATCCTCCTAATAGAAATCCTTATGATTGCTGACCCATTTATGTGATTATGAGTGTGGGTGCGTGTGTGTGCGTATGCCTCTTGTTTGAAGAGTTAGAGCAGCTCTTATGGTCAGTTGTTATTTTCAAAGTTGAAAAGTAATGGTGGTTATTCTCTAATGCCAAGTGACCTTTCCCATTTCTCCGGTTCGCTAGACGAAAACTTTAAGAGACAGGGCAAGGATATCCTTTGCTCTATATAATTCTACATTTCATTGATGTAAATGTGAGTTATATTGTCGAGAATTGATAATTTGTATATTGATTTCATTTAAGTTGACATGACGATGGTTATGGAGCATGGACGATGACCTTCTGGGATAATAGAAATTTTATGGTTATGTAAGTAAAGGTCAATTTAGGGATATTTAAATAATTTCGTATTTGAGGGATTGAGACCTCATTTTAAAAGTAAAACAAACAATTTTATGTACACTATACTACACTGAAAACAATTTTAGGAAACTTATTATATAACGATGCGTCTGAAGATTTTGTTGGAGTCAGAGGCGTAAAAAATTTCTTGTAGCTAAACTAAATTTTTTAAATACTTCACATGTTTGTAACTAAACTATTTTTTACGCAAATTAGATTCCATTGTGTTATTCAGTCGATCAATGAACGGTATGACTATAAATGCTGGAAATCATGGAGATTATTCTACACTGTTAGAAAAATATGTTTTTCGTATGTTCCGATATAAACAAAATGTTTTTCGGGCACAAGTTTTAAACACAATATATTTAAGTGCAAACATGTAATGTTCCTAAACTAACACTAAATGTTTGGAACACATATGTTAATATGTTAGAATATATTATGTTTGGGGCACGAATGTTTCATAAAAATAATATTTGTGAATGTAAACATATATAAATTTACAAATTTCAAGTAAACATATATATGTTTACAATTTCTGTGAAACGGTTGTATGTTGTTTCGGAAAACTGTTTCATGATAAGGCCAAAAATGTGATATGCTTAAGTCGAAATATTATTTAATTTGAATATTAGAATGAGTATTCGGAGTAAAGAAAATAAACATTCGGACCCAGAGAATATACATTTGAAAAAAACGGCATGAGTTTTCGCCTTGAGAGCAGAATTTTATGTATGTGTGGACAAGTGTTTTATTTATCATTTTGGCATTATGGGCACAATTTTTTTTACCGGCCTTAAAGGTAAAAATGAAATTAAGTACAAAACACGATAAGTTTTAAAGGCATTTAAAATGGTGTTAAATGCTAGTAAAAAACGGTTCACGCCTAAATACATTTTCTTCTTTTGTTAGAGTTTTTGAATTCCTTCCAAAATTTCAAACTTTTTTGTTATAAAACTGTTATTTTTGCAATAAAAAATAATATTTTATCCGAAAGCTCAGTCCATTTCGTTTATATCAAGCACTGTTCTTTTCTGACTGTAAATCTTGAATACCCCACATTTCGAAATTTCATTATAAAAATTTAATATAGTATAAATGTCTAAATTAAAAAAAAAATTGGTTCGGTCGGAGCAGGGATTGAACCCACGGCCCTTTGCATGCAAGGCCGACATGCTAACCACTGCTCCACGTGGCCAACAAATGTATGTTTCTGTTAAATAATGTTATGTTTGCTTGGGCTCGTGGGCGCTGCAAACTATGCTATATAAATGTAACTGTATGGTCCTCGGTTCGATTCTCCGTCCAGGCGAAAGGTAAAAATTAAAAAATTTATAAAATTGAATAATTTCTTCAACATTATTTGTATTACAGGAAAAGATGGCAACAACTAAAAATTTCGTGGAAGTGAAAATTATATTAGGGAATGAGCACAATCTTCTTTGGGGAAAATTCTTCCAATCATATAATATTTTTGGGCTCAAAATGCTTCCAAACATATAATAGGTTCACATAAAACAAACATATTAATGTTTCGGCAGTATCCAATAATATATGTGCTTCCTGCAAAATATGTTTGGAACATATGTTAGAGAAGCGATTTTTTTGAGGGTGTATGTTTCCTTGAAGGTTAGACTAGAAGATAGGCCGAATAGATCCATTTTAATGCCCATTTATTTGAAATTTTTCGAACCAACGATTTTATTTATCATGCATTCCATTTAACGAATATTTGGATCGTGGATATATTTTGGGACCATCGAAATCGAATTAGTTGTTTTTGTGTTAATATCGGTAAATTATACACTTCACCACTACTGGGGTACAGGGTATAATAAGTTTGCATGTAACGACACGAATGACGAGTCGGAAACCCATCGTTTAGAGTTTCCATTGTCTTAGAACTATTTAAATTCTGAGTCGAGTTATCGATGTCCGTCTGTCTGTAACAGGTTGGCTTATAAGTCCCCCGTCTGACACATAGATGGCGTCGCTAGTATTAAATGCATATTATTTTTATATAGAACCAACCTTCAAATGATTCGTGTCAAAATTTGACGTCTGTAAGTCAATTAGCCAGCAAAAAAAGAGCTTCCAAAAAAGTAGTTTGGATCCCCAATCTGTGATCCGGAAGTAGTGCAAACTTGGATCATCTCCAATGAATTTTATATGGGCTTGTCATAGGACGGAAGTACTCCCTTTTTGGATCCTTTGCATTGCTAGAAGTTGTGCCCTGGAAGTTAATTTGAATTAAGAAATTTAAAAAGCGACAAAAATTTTTTATTCAACCAATTTCACTTTTTTATACCCTAAACCACATAGTGGTCAGGGTATAATAAGTTTGATCGGCCAAAAAATGTGCCTACCAGAAATATTGATTTTAGACCCCATAAAATATATACCGATCGACTCAGAATCACCTCCTGAGTCGATCTAGCGCTTGGTGTCCGTCCGTCCGTCCGTCCGTCTGTCCATGTATTTGTTGTTCACAGGATTCCGGTCGCAATTATTAACCGATTTTGATGAAATTTGGTACAGGGAGTTTTTTGAACACAAGGACGAACGCTATTGAATTTGGAAGAAATCGAATCAAATTTAGATATAGCTCCCATATATATGTATCGCCCGATTTCGACAAATGGGGTCACGTTGTGCGTTTTTTCAAACGGATCGTCACCAAATTTGGCAAAAGGTAATCTTTTCCATCGCTCTTCACGTCTGCAAAATTTCATCCAAATCGGTTCAGATTTAGCTATAGCTCCCATATATATGTACCGCCCGATTTTTCTAAATTTGGCCATAAAACCCTTATTTATCAACCGATCTTACCCAAATTTGGCTAAATGTAGTCTTCTATAGCACTAACTATATGTGCAAAAAATCATCGAAATCGGCTCAGATTTAGATATAGCTCCCATATGTATGTATAGCCCGATTTTCCCAAATTTGGCCATAGAACCCTTATTTATTAACCGATCTTACTAAAAGTTGGCTAGATCAAGTCCTCTATAGTACTAACTATATGTGCAAAATTTCATCGAAATCGGTTCAAATTTAGATATAGCTCCCATATATGTATCGCCCGATTTTGAAAAATTCGCCCCTAATAACCTTATGTTTGATCATACAGGCCTCATTTCGTAACTGATCTTACTCAAATCTTGCACAAGTAACCTTTTATGGTATTAATCAAACCAGCAAAATATTATGCAAATTGGTCGAGATTTAGATATAGCTTCCATATATAAGCATCGCTCGATTTTCCCAAAGTTGGCAATAGTAATCTTATTTATTAACCAATGTTACTCAAATTTCAAATTTTGATGTACTAGCCGATCGTACTTATACGTACTTGTAGCTCTTACATAAGAATATTGCTCGATTTTTACAAATTTGTATTTATTACCCACACTAATTTAACGATTTTCTCTTTTTTAATAATGGGTTCAATATTAGTGGCATACTAACTCCGTAGGCGCAATATCAACACAGCCAGTAGGGGAAATTTCCTATATGTAGGGTTTTTCTAGTATTTAGCGTCTTGTAGGGACCTAGGACCACAATGTAGGGACATTTTCACTCAACACAATTTGTAATAATTTTTACATTTTGGTGGCTCTAGAGGAAGAAATCAGAAGCCGGCAAGGCTTGATCTTTAACAATGTGTGGTAAAATTTTTTCCTGTAGAAAATTTTTTCAACATTTTATTTATATAGAACATTTTGTCAAAATTGTATTTCTATAGAATTTTTTTTCAAAATATTATTTCTATAAACAATTTTCTAAAAATTTTATTTCTGTGGAATTTTTTCTCAAAATTTTATTTCTATAGAATTTATTGTCAAAATTTTATTTCTATAGAAAAATTTCTCACAAAAATTTGTTTATAGAAACTTTTTCCAAAATTTTATTTTTATAGAGATTTAACAAAAAATATTACTAATTTGGGTAGAATTCTACCAACTGTGGCAACCGTGGTGGTAATACAAATTTATATTCTAAGTTATATACGTTGCATATTCATGTTTTAAGATAATAAAGTACTTAGAACCAGTTTTGTTTCGTAAAATTTTTTAAATTTAACAAAAAATATAGTAGGGAAAATTGTTTGGGAATGTATGGGAAAGTAGGGAACTTTTTTTGTCCTTGTAGGGTAAACCGAACATTTTCCGTGGCAACATTGACTATGAGCTATAGTCAGATTGACACAAAGCACCCATAGACATGTACCCCTTAATTTTCTTAAATATGCAACTGCGGTTTATCTCCCAGACCTATATGTTACCCCACAAATGTTTATGATTACTAATTCTGTAATGGTGGTTTAGGGTATGATATAGTCGGCCCCGCCCGACTTTAGACTTTTCTTACTTGTTTATTTTTGGCGTATATTTTCGTATAAATATATTTTTTCCATTAAAAATCAGCAAAAAAATAAAAATTCTCGTAATTTGCAAAACCTTCTCAAAAGAACTTCCATGGAAGCGAAAAAGTCAAACGGCACAGGTTCAAATCCCAGCGGGGATGAAATTCATTTTTTTTACTATTATTTTTTACTTTTTTATTAATTTTCCATTTTTATACCCACCACCATAGAATGGTGACGGGGGTATAATAAGTTTGTCATTCCGTTTGTAACACATCGAAATATCGATTTCCGATTATATAAAGTATATATATTCTTGATCAGGGAGAAATTCTAAGACGATATAACGATGTCCGTCTGTTCGTCTGTCTGTCTGTCTGTCTGTTGTAATCACGCTACAGTCTTCAATAATGAAGCAATCGTGCTGAAATTTTGCACAAACTCGTCTTTTGTCTGCAGGCAGGTCAAGTTCGAAGATGGGCTATATCGGTCCAGGTTTTGATATAGTCCCCATATAAACCGACCTCCCGATTTGGGGTCTTGGGCTTATAGAAATCGTAGTTTTTATCCAATTTGCATGAAATTTGAAATCTAGAGGTATTTTATGACCACAAATACGTGTGTGAGTATCGGTCCATATTTTGGTATAGCCCCCATATAGACCGATCTCCCGATTTTATTTCTTGGGTTTATAGAAACCGCAGTTTTTATTCAATTTGCCTGAAATTTGAAATCTAGAGGTATTTTATGACCACAAATACGTGTGCCAAAAACTGTGAGTATCGGTCCATGTTTTAGTATGGTCCCCATATAAAACGACCTCCCGATTTGGGGTCTTGGGCTTATAGAAACCGCAGTTTTTATCCAATTTGTCTGAAATTGGAAATCTAGAGGTATTTTCGGGTCATAAAGAGGTGTGCCGAAAACGGTGAGTATCGGTCCATATTTTAGTATATCCCCCATAAGAACGATCCCCCGATTTAACTCCTTGGGCATCTAGAAACCGTAGTTTTTATCTGATTTGCCTGAAATTGTAAATATTCTGGTATTTTAGGCTCACAAAAACGTGTATCGGATTAAGTTTTTATCGGTCCATTTGGTAATGCCACCATATAGACCGACTTCACTTCTTGAGGGTGTAGAAGGCGCACTGATCATGAAAATTGCTTGAAACTCAATGTAAAATTTCCAGATTTTACTTCTACAGATTTAAGATTTCAAATCAAGACGTTATTTTATCATTTTCTTGCACACTTACAAGAGATGTTAATGATTCCTCTAAAACTCAAACAAAAATGGTTCTTATAAATCCAGAATCTGATATAGTCCTCATAGGTGAAATCTTTAAATTTATCTTCGGGAAGTGTCCTCAAGTCCTCAAGCCCTCCTGAAATTTCAAAAGAAACCCTAATATTTGGTTCATGGTGGTGGGTATTTAAGATTCGGTCCGGCCGAACTTAGTGCTGTATATACTTGTTTATTTTTTTATTAGTTTTCCATTATTTTGTAAAATTTAATTGTCCAAAATTCGCACTTAAAATAGCCTGATTGCGTTCTTTCTAATACTTGTCCACAAGGACTGCATCGGAAGTAGAAAAAAATCATTGGTGGATCCCAAGATGCGCTTTAGAAGAAATGTTTGTGTACTTGTCCAAAAGGACTGCATCGGAAGTGGAAAAAAAATCATTGGGGGATTGGGATTCTGGGATGGGCTTTAAAAGAAATGTTTGTGGAACAAATTCCAATTTTTTTTTGCTGGGTAGTTTGTGAGAGAGAGCGTCTTTTGTGAAGCAACTTTTGTTATTGTGAAAAAAATGGAAAAAAAGGAATTTCGCGTTTTGATAAAATACTGTTTTCTGAAGGGAAAAAATACGGTGGAAGCAAAAGCTTGGCTTGATAATGAGTTTCTGGACTCTGCCCCAGGAAAATCAACAATAATTGATTGGTATGCAAAATTCAAGCGTGGTGAAATGAGCACGGAGGACGGTGAACGCAGTGGACGCCCGAAAGAGGTGGATACCGACGAAAACATCAAAAAAATCCACAAAATGATTTTGAATGACCGTAAAATTAAGTTGATCGAGATAGCAGAGGCCTTAAAGATATCAAAGGAACGTGTTGGTCATATCATTCATCAATATTTGGATATGCGGAAGCTCTGTGCAAAATGGGTGCCGCGCGAGCTCACATTTGACCAAAAACAACAGCGTGTTGATGATTCTGAGCGGTGTTTGCAGCTGTTAACTCGTAGTACTCCCGAGTTTTTCTGTCGATATGTGACAGTGGATGAAACATGGCTCCATCACTACACTCCTGAGTCCAATCGACAGTCGGCTGAGTGGACAGCGACCGGTGAACCTTCTCAGAAGCGTGGAAAGACTCAAAAGTCCGCTGGTAAAGTAATGGCCTCTGTTTTTTGGGATGCGCATGGAATAATTTTTATCGATTATCTTGAGAAGGGAAAAACCATCAACAGTGACTATTATATGGCGTTATTGGAGCGTTTGAAGGTCGAAATCGCGGCAAAACGGCCCCATATGAAGAAGAAAAAAGTGTTGTTCCACTAAGACAACGCACCGTGCCACAAGTTATTGAAAAATTCATGAATTGGAGTTCGAATTGCTTCCCCACCCACCGTATTCTCCAGATCTGGCCCCCAGCGATTTTTTCTTGTTCTAGGACCTCAAAAGGATTCTCGCAGGGAAAAACTTTGGCTGCAATGAAGAGGTGATCGCCGAAACTGAGGCCTATTTTGAGGCAAAACCGAAGGAGTACTACCAAAATGGTATCAAGAAATTGGAAGGTCGTTATAATCGTTATATCGCGCTTGAAGGGAACTATATTGAATAATAAAAACGAATTTTGACAAAAAAAAAAAAAATAAAGAAGGAAATCATTGGTGGCAAATCATGCACTCAAAAAAAAAAAGTGAACTCTCTATTTCACTAAAGCCAATTTAAGTTTATTTTAGTTCATGGAATTATTATGTTTGGAGAAAGTTTCCTTTACTCTAATAATTTTTTGTGTACGTTTATTAAATTAACTAAAACCGAGGAAAAAAATATACTAAAATGAAGCATAAAGATTAACTAAATTCGTGTCTTCCACAAAATAGTTCAGAATTTCTTTAAATTTGTAAATTTTACCAAAAATGCGTCCATCATGAACTTCGTATGTCACTAAAGACATTTTTGCAATTTTGAACTCCAAGTTTTTTCTTCCAACTACAAAATTTTCTTCAACAAGTGAAAAAACTTAGTTATGCCAACGTTTGTAATACTGTTTAGTTAAAATTTTCTACACATATTCAACATTTTCTAAAATTAACCGAAAATTTTCTTCCTGGTGGGTTCACTCTTTTTTCAGTGTGGTCATTTTTACTATTTTTGGGAATAGTACGAAAATTTTCTTTTGTGTTAGTTCATATTGAACTTATGTGTACGGTCATTGAACTTTATACCCACGTTTAATTCATAAAATGTTTGAGACATACTAAACAACATGAAAATTCCAAATGGCTGTTGAAAATTTCGAAAAAAAATAATAAAATTTAACTTCAAACAAATAATTTTTTTCCAATAAAAATAAGTTAAATTTAGCGTTAGTTTAACTACGCAAATTTTTTTCGGTGTAGAAGGTTAATTTTTTTGAGTGTATAATTAAACTTATTAGGATTTCATTAAATATAATATTTTCATTTTATTTTAAATTTTGAACAAATAAATCTTTTGAAATATTATGGGTAAAAATATCACATCTACATTAATTAAATTAAATAAAAAACTATATTTTTACTATCTTAATATGAATCGGTTATCCATATTGGAAAGAAAATATGCAACCACAAATAAGATGAATAGCTTAAATTACAAATCTAACCAAATGCAAGAGAAAGAAAAAAAAACGACAACCAACTCCAAACTAAATAAGTGAATGAATGATATTAATGGAAACAAAAATGACAAAAACAATATGACCAAAAACTAAGTAAAAATCCATCATAAACAGGCCCATCAGACATATACACACACACATACATACATCCATATAAGCATTTATAAAATCTCATACACATAAACACAATCATATGAGTGAGTATGTGCTTAGATCCATCTACTAAAATAATATTTATCATAAAAATGTAGTATAAGGCCGAGAGGGAAAAATTGCGGTTATTAAAAATAAACACCAACATTCATTTCCACATACAACACACACTGGTACTCATTAATATACACATACAAATAAACAAATATGAATATAATAACGTACAATCGCACTCACACATATGTACAATTATAAATCCCCCCAACTGTTAGGGCAAGAGAAAAATATCAAAAGAAATGACAACAAGCTAGTATCACAAAATTTCTAAACACACTCACTTACTTTCACATAACACTGAGATTGGGTTTACATGAGTGTGTGTGTGTGTGCTAGTGTGCATGTGTGTTTGTTATTGTATCCCATTCACATATATAAATATCTGTATATTTTTGGTTAGAAAAAGGCATTAAAAATGTGCAGATAAGAGTTACAATAAAAAGCATATTTTATTTGCAAGACCCATACGCACAAAACACCAACGCATGTTTTACACACACACAAACACATTGTGATTCACACCATTACACTGGGTCATGTTACTATGGATACCACCGCTTGCAAACAGGCATCTGTATCGTTACATTTGCGAAAATACCCATCCCAATAGAACCGAAATAATCATAAAAATTCTCCTATAAAAAAATTATAGATGAAATTCCCTGTGAAAAACAAAAGACCACATTTATTATGAAAAATGAAATAAAAACGCCAAAACAGCCGAAAAATCTAATACACTAACACACATACACACATCGAATGTATAGAATATAAGCTTAATATGAGACGTTGTACATTTGTTTAGCTTAAATAATAAAGAAGCTTGAAATGAAAATATGGTCAAAAAAACGTTGAAGTCGCATGGTCTAGGTGATCACACTCCAATCAGTAGTCTTAAACGCATTATTTTACGTCTAGCGTTATTAATGCACGGAACTGCAAGTTTTTGATCAAATTTTTGTGATCTATGAATTTTTTTCTTGGAAACTTGTATTGCAATATCCCAGCAAAAAAATTTGGAAGTTCTTGCAAAGCCACAACTTTAAAAGCACTGGGAGTAGATGCATTCCCAATGATGTTCTTAATTTAAACTACACAGGAAGTTCTTTTAATTCAATTTATTATAACTTGGTTTCTTTATACTTTTAATGGGTAATTTTAACTTTTTTTGTTTCAAATAGGTTAAAAATAGAGTAAGAATTCATAAAATGGTACAAATCGTTCAAATTTTGTCGAAAAAAATGCTAAATCCAATCTGAAAAAATTGTGAATTTTTCAAAACATTTGAGGTCAAACGTTTCCGACAAGCGTTAGAATCCATTAAAAGTTATAAAAAATTATAAAAATATTTATTTGACAAAATATCACAGAATTTTTAATTTACATCTAAAACATTGAATTCGGATCACACCTAAAGAAGTGATGCAAATTCAGTGCAACGGCTGTTGAAATGCAGGACTTCCGTCCTATGACAAGCCCATGTTAAATTCATCGCACCTGCGTCAATTTTGCACCACTTCCGGATCCAAAAAGAACATTTTCATTACTTTTTTGGCGACGCTTTTTTTGATGGGACCATATATTATGATATCTCCTATAAGAGACAATTTTTTGGGTGCATAAATATCTCTTGACTGTAAATGTGTCGAATTTTAAATGCTTTAACGTTTTAGTTTACACCAACAAGGGAAAGTTACTACTACTCCTACAAAAAGAGTGAACTTACTCACAATGGACCTCATATAGCACGAAAATTAAAATTTTTATAGATATGAAAATTTTCTCAAAATTTTATTTCTATAGAAGATTTTGTCAAAACTATATTACCATAGAAAATTATTTCAAAGTTTTATTTCTATAGAAAATTTTGAAAAAATTTTATTTCTATAAAAAAATTTTTCAAAATTTTATTTCGGTAGAAAATTTTGTCACAATTTTATTTCTATAGAAATTTTTTTCAAAATTTTATTTCTATAGAAATTTTTTTCAAAACTTTATTTCTATAGAAATTTATTTTAAAATGTTTTTTCCATACAAAATTTGGTCAAAATTTAAATTTTATAGAAAACTTTGTCAAAATTTTAATTCTATAAAAAGGTTATCAAAAGTTTATTTCTATAGACAATTTGTTAAAAATTTTTTCTATAGAACATTTTGTCAAAATTTTATTTCTATAGAAAATTGTCAAAATTTTATTTCTATAGAAAATTTTGTCAAAATTTAATTTCCATAGAACATTTTGTAAAAATTTTATTTCTGTAGAACATTTTGTAAAAATTTTATCAAAATTATATTTCCAAAGAAAATTTGGTCAAAATTTCTATAAAAAAATTGTCTCAAAATTTCATTTCTATAAAAAAATTTTCAAAATTCTATTTCTATAAAAAATTTTGTCAACATTTTATTTCTATAGAAAATTTTGTCAAAATTTTATTTCTATAGAAAATGTTGTGAAAATTTATTTCTATTATTTATGTTGTGAAAATTAATTTCTATTTATTTCTATTTCTGTCAAAATTTTATTTCTAAGAAAATTTTGTTAAAATTTTATTTCTACAGAAAATTTTGCCAACATTTCATTTCTATAGAAAATTTTGTCAAAATTTTATTTCTATAGAATTTTTTTCAAAATTTTATTTCTATAGAAACTTGTTTTTAAATTTTTTTTTTAAATTTTAGTTCTATAAAAAGGTTATCAAAATTTTATTTCTATAGACAATTTGTTAAAAACTTTTTCTATAGAACATTTTGTCAAAATTTTATTTCTATAGAAAATTGTCAAAATTTTATTTCTATAGAAAATTTTGTAAAAATTTAACTTCTATAGAACATTTTGTAAAAATTTTATTTCTGTAGAACATTTTGTAAAAATTTTATCAAAATTATATTTCCAAAGAAAATTTGGTCAAAATTTCTATAAAAAAATTGTCTCAAAATTTTATTTCTATAAAAAAAAAATTTTCAAAATTCTATTTCTATAAAAAATTTTGTCAACATTTTATTTCTTTAGAAAATTTTGTCAAAATTTTATTTCTATAGAAAATGTTGTGAAATTTTAATTTAATAGAACATTTTGTCAAAACTTTATTTTTATAAAAAAAAATTTTCAATATTTTATTTCTGTAGAAAATTATGTCAAAATTTTATTTCTATAGAAAATGTTGTGAAAATTTATTTCTATTATTTATGTTGTGAAAATTTATTTGTATTTATCTCTATTTCTGTCAAAATTTTATTTCTAAGAAAATTTTGTCAAAATTTTATTTTTAAGAAAATTTTGTTAAAATTTTATTTCTACAGAAAATTTTGCCAACATTTCATTTCTATAGAAAATTTTGCCAACATATTTTATTTCTATAGGAAATTTTGTCAAAATTTTACTTCTTTGCAAAATTTTGTTAATATGTTATTTCTATAGAAAATTTTTTTAAAATGTTATTTTTATAGAAAATTTTGTCAAAATTCAATTTCTAAGCAAATGTTTTTAAAATTATATTTCTAAAGAAAATTTCGTCAAAATTTCTGTAGAAAATTGTGTCAAAATTTTATTTCTATAGAAAATTTTGTCAAAGTTTTATTTCTATAGAAAATTTTGTTAAAGTTTTATTTCTATAGCAAATTTTGTCAAAATTTTATTTTAAGAAAATTTTGTTAAAATTTTATTTCTACAGAATATTTTGCCAAAATTTATTTCTATGGAAACTTTTGTCAAAATTTTATTTCTATAGAAAATGTTGTAAAAATTTATTTCTATAGAAAATTTTGTCAAAATTTTATTTCTATAGAAAATGTTGTGAAATTTTAATTTAATAGAACATTTTGTCAAAACTTTATTTTTATAAAAAAAATTTTTCAATATTTTATTTCTGTAGAAAATTTTGTCAAAATTTTATTTCTATAGAAAATTTTGTCAAAATGTTATTTCTATAGAAAATTTTGTCAATATTATATTTCTATAGAAAATTTTGTCAAAATTTTATTTCCATAGAAAATTTTGTCAAAATTTTATTTCTATAGAAAATTTTGTCAAAATTTTGTTTCTATAGAAAATTTTGTAGAAAATTTTGTCAAAATTTTATTTCTATAGAAAATTTTGTCAAAATTTTATGTTTATAAAAAAAAATTTTCAATATTTTATTTCTGTAGAAAATTTTGTCAATATTTTATTTCTGTGGAAAATTTTGTCAACATTTTATTTCTATAGAAAATTTTGTCAAAATTTTATTTCTATAGAAAATTTTGTCAAAATTTTATTTCTATAGAAAATTTTGTCAATATTTTATTTCTATAGAAAATTTTGTCAAAATTTTAGTTCCATAGAATATTTTGTCAAAATTTTATTTCTATAGCAAATTTTTGTCACAATTTTGTTTCTATAGAAAATTTTGTAAAAATTTTATTTCTATAGAAAATTTTGTCAGAATTTTATTTCTATAGAAAGTTTTGTTAAAATTTTATTTCTACAGTTAAAATTTTATTTCTTTAGAAAATTTTGTCAAAATTTTATTTCTTTAGAAAATTTTGCTAACATTTTATTTCTATAGAAAATTTTGACAAAATTCAATTTCTAAGAAAATGTTTTCAATATTATATTTCTAAAGAAAATTTCGTCAAAATTCGAATAAAAAATTTGCTCAAAATTTTATTTCTATAGAAAATTTTGTCAAAATTCTGTTTCTATAGCAAGTTTTGTTAAAATTTTATTTCTACAGAAAATTTTGTTAAAATTTTATTTCTACAGAAAATTTTGTTAAAATTTTATTTCTTTAGAAAATTTTGTTAGCAATTTATTTGTATAGAAAATTTTATTAAAATGTTATTTCTATAGAAGATTTTGTTAAAATTTTATTTCTATAGAAGATTTTGTTAAAATTTTATTTCTATAGAACATTTTGTTAAAATTTTATTTCTATAGAAAATTTTTTCAAAATTTAATTTCTATAAAAAATTTTGTCAACATTTTTTGTTATAGAAAATTTTGTCAACATTTTTTGTTATATAAAATGTTGTCAACTTTTTTTTATAGAAAATTTTGTCAAAATTTTATTTCTATGGAAAATTTTGTCAAAATTTTGTATCTATATCAAATTTTGTCAAAATTTTATTTCTGTAGAAAAATTTGTCACAATTTTATTTCTATAGAAAATGTTGGCAATATTTTATTAAAATGTTTTTCTATAGAAAATTTTGTCCAAATTTTGTTCTATAGAAAATTTTGTCAAAATTTTATTTCTATGGGAAAATTTTGTCAAAATTTTATTTCTATGGGAAAATTTTGTCAAAATTTTATTTTTAAAAAAAATTTTGTCAAAATTTTATTTTTATAGAAAATTTTGTATAAATTTTATTTCTATAGAAAATTTTCTCAAAATTTTATTTCTATATAAAATTTTGTCAATATTTCATTTTATTTCTATATAAAATTTTGTCAAAATTTTATTTCAAAAGAAAATTTGTCAATATTTTATTTTATTTCTATATAAAATTTTATCAAAATCTTATTTCTATGGAAATAGTTTTATTTCTAAAGAAAATTTTGTCAAAATTTATTTTCTATATAAAATATTTTTTGATAGAAATTTGGTCAAAATTGTTTTCCATAGAAACTTTTGTCAAAATTTTATTTTTATAGAAAATCTTGATAAAAGATTTAAGCAAATTTTTATTTATGTAGAAAATTTTGTCGAAATTATATTTTTATTTAAATTAACATAATTTTCATTCTCTTTTTGCGATATATTAACAAAGCTATACAGGAGGAAATAAACCGCAGTTAAAAAAATAGAATGTGTAAAAAATGTGTAAAAACAAACTTTTGTTTATTTGTCCTTAATTGAGTCTAAAATGCGTGGTCTAATATTTATGGTAGATTTAAATTGGCTTTAGTTACATATGGGGTTCACTTCTTTGTGTGTGTAGTTGATCCGATCTATTTGGGTGGGTATTTGTCATCAAATCCCTCTGATGTTCTATATATTTTAAAATAATCCGCTACGACGAAAAATTTTGAAAGGATACATGGTGGTGGGTATTATAGATTCAACCAATATTTTAGTTGATTTTTTTTGAATTGAAAAACTTTACCAACACCGCAAAAAAGGTCAATGCCAATTTTCGCCATCCCAAATATATCTCACCTCCAAAATATCACAGTGAATTTGCCCATATTCATTTGACCTTATATTTTTTTGGGGGCTTTTATCGGAACGTTTCATTTGTCTGTATATATATATGCGTTATAGTTATGTGTGATTGTGGTTGCGTGTATGCCATTGTAATAATGTGACGGCATATAAAAATATTGTATATCATAAACAATAACAAACTATGAAATATGTCTAACAAAAATACATGTACATTAACTGCACACATAGCAAGACAAAAGAAAACGCACAAAAACCAATACAAATGCTTATGTATATATTTTTGGTAATGTCCTTAAAGCACTCACCACATAATAGTTGCTAGTAAGGAAAAAAAATCTCAATAAAAACCGTTCACAAATTAATGGAAAAAAACTCAACAAAATATTAGACATTTTCTCTAAACAAAACTTAAATCGAATAGAGGATGCCAGGCTTGATAAAATTTCTGGGGACCTATGTAATAGTGAGAAGAATATCTATCAAAAAAGAAGTGACCCCTCTATCAAAGAAAATGTAGGTTTCTTTTAGAAAATTTTTTGTCGAAATTTAATTAAAATCAATTTAATTTTATGAACTAAAATTAAGTACAATAAGCCATAAAACGTTTCGTTGACTTTTTTCTGAGGGAAAATTTTCAGAGTTTGTGTCTAAGACATTGCGTAGCTAGGATGGTCCTGGGGGTGTGCTAAGATTCTCCCCGTTAGCATTTTAGCCTCTCCCAGAATATTTATTGGTAAAAAATTTTTTAAGTCGTCACATCTTTGAATTCGAACATTACTATAAACTTGAAGATACATACGCTTGTAAGTCGAAATATTATCTGACGATAACCGTAGCTTAAAGGACACTAGGCTAATTGCAGGCAAATCGTGATGGTCAAAAATGTTAATTGGCAGGATGTTCATTAGGGCCATCCAAAAACGGATTGATATAAACTGTATAGACATGAATCTTTCTTACTCAAGAACTTTAAAAAGTTTGAAAACTAGGGTGATAATAGCAACTTTAAGAACAAGCTTAAGCTTATTTCTAATTTCATCAACAGCAGATATAATAAAAAAATCTGTTAAAAAAATCAAAAACGGCGGAATTGGTATGTTTAGATATTTTAATAAAAACAAGTATATAAGGCCGTAAGCTCGGCCAGGACGAATCTTATGTATCCTTCACCATGGATTGCGTAGCAAATGTTCTTGAGCTGTGGTAGAACTTACCGATGACAAGGTATCTTAAAACTTTTTAACATTGTCTTCTAAATTGCAATATATTCCACATGGAGTCTATGTTAAATAACAAAGGCAGATTAAATTCTTCAGTTCTTGATCGGTTAATATAGATGAATGTAAAAATAATTATGAAGCGATACGAGCCAATTTTCGCACGGTAATTAGGCAGTCAAATTTAAAACAGATCAGATGAAATTTATGCCCTCAGAATGCTCCGGAAATCAAATCTGGGAATCGGTTTATATGGAGGCTACATATAATTATGGGCGAATATAGATCAATTTTTGCATGGTGCTTAGAGGCCATATATTGACGTCACATACCAGCCATATATTGACATCACATACAGCACAGAAAAAAATTTCCGTAGTTAAACTAATGCTAAATTTAACTTATTTTATTGGAAAAAATTTATTTGCTTGTAGTTAAATATTATTATTTTTATCGAAATTTTCCACAGCTTAATGAAATCTCACTTTTTTAAGTATGTCTCAAAAATTTTATGAACTAAACGGGAGTATAAAGTTCAATGCCAGTACACATAAGTTCAACATGAACTAAAGCAAAATAAGATTTTCGTACGATTCCCAAAAATAGTAAGAATGAAATTACTGTATGGTTAAAATGGTCATGATTTGGCACCAATGATTTTCTTCTTTACTTTTAGTTCATTTTTATACCCTCCACCATAGATTGGTCCACATCGGTCAATAATTATATATAGCCCCCATATAAATCGATTCCCCGATGTGGCTTTCGGAGCCTCTAAGAGAAGCAAATTTCATCCGATCCGGCTGAAATTTGGTATATGGTGTAAGTATATGGTCTCTAATGACCATGCACAAATTGGTCCACACCGGTCCATAATTATATATAGCCCCCATATAAACCGATCACCAGATTTGACCTCCGGAGCCCCTTGGAAAACCAAAATTCATCTGATTCAGTTGAAATTTGGTACGTGGTGTTAATATATGGCCTCAAACACCCATGCAAAAATTGGTCGAAATCGGTCTAGAATTATATATAGGCCCCATATAAACCGATCCCCAGATTTGACCACCGGAGCCCCCTTGGAAGAGCAAAATTCATCCGATTCGGTTGAAATTTGGTACGTGATGTTAGTATATGGTATCCACCAACCATGCAGGAATTGGTTCGTATCAGTCTATAATTATATATAGCCCCCATATAAACCGGTCCCCAGATTTGACCTCCGGTGTCTTTTGGAGAAGCAAAATTCATTCGATCTGGTTGAAATTTGGTACGGGGTGGTAATATATGATATTTATCAACCATGCCAAAAGTGGTCCATATCACTCCATAATCATATATAGCCCCATATAAACCGATCCCGAGATTTGGTTTTGGAGCCTATTGAAGGAGCAAATTGCATCCGAGTCAGTTGAAATTTGGTACATTGTGCTAGTATATGGCCGTTAACAACCATGCCTAACTAGGTCCATATCGGTCTATAAATATATATATATATAGCCCTCAGATAAATCGATCCCTAATCACACAAAAATTGGTCCATATCAAATTCATAATTCTATATAGCCCCCATATAAGCGATCCCCATATTTCAATTCTGGACCATGGACTAACTCACAATTTCACACAAAAAATTTTTTTTCTGATTCAATCACGAAATTAATTGATCCAATTACTTTTTTAATTGAAATGTCTTCAATCACAGAAATGATAGTATCAATTAAAAAATTAATTGACAGTCAATTAAAAAATTAATTGATTCAATTAAAAAATTAATTGATACTATTATTTTTGTGATTGATTTTTGTTTCAATTAAAAAATTTGTTGAATCAATTAAATCTTTAATTGAATATTTTTTAAAATTTAAAATTTTCGTGAAATTTTTTTGTGTGTTAGATGTTAAAAAGTTTTAAGAGGTTGGGTTACCACAACCCAAGTAATTCGATTGTGGATGGCAGTCTTTCGTAGAAGTTTCTACGTAATCCATTGTGGAGGGTACATAAGATTTTTGTTTAAAATCCAAACAATGTAAATGTATTGAGAAAACTACGTAAAACAAAGTGATTTTTTATCTATCACCTCAAAAGGACTTCTTGTGAAGTGAAAATTCGGTTCATCTATAGATAAAATCCCGAATATTTGTGTTCGTTATTTTAGTTATTTCCACATGGCCTTGAAAATATCTCCAATTGGGCAACCTAATGGACAGGCTGTTTTATCTTGGTGTTACACTCAAAATGATATCTAAAAGCAAAAAAAGAAAGTGTGGGGAAAAATTATTAATGCTTTTGATGTGATGCTATCAGTGGTTATAAAAAAATAAATCGTTGCATATTTAACGGCGTAGAACATGGTGGATTTGTGGCTGTGACATATGGATAACAATGTTTCATTGTTTCAACAAAGACGATGAAGATGACGACGACGATGATAATATGAGCCAAAATATAAAATAAGAATATATTTCATTTTTTTCCATGGGTATTTTGCTATCTTCCCCCACATCCCTCTCTTAATCATTGGGCCAAAAAGAAAAATGGAAGAAAATAATATGTGATACATGAAAAGGAAACAAAAAAAACGCAATTGCCCAGCCTGGAATAAGCAAACAAAAAAAAAATAAAATAGCAATGGCGGCAAAACTGAATAACAAAGAGCCGAAAAAAGCAATTTGGTAAAAAGCCTCATAAAAAGCATTTTCATTTTCCAACAGAGGACAAAAGCCTCACACACACACATAAATACATATACCGGCAAGGACTACTGAACTCCTACAAAAACACCATAGCTACCACCACCACCAACTACCACCAACACCATTAACAACTGCCACTACAATAAAATGGGGAGTGTATAACAAACACTGGCAAGAGCCATAAACACCGAAATCCAAACCGAAAAAAATACATAAAAATATATGTCCTGTTTTTTGATATTCTCTTCCCTTGGGCTCACACCACCAGCCAACCAACCAACACCCCTTAAATTTTGTTACAGGACCCCACATAGACAGACGCACACACTGAGAGACTCATAAACAAAAGCTATGGCATTGCGGAAGAGGAGCATTTACTGTTTTGCCGGAGTTGGGCCGAAACAAAAAAAATGCACATAAAATTATAACTTGAATGGCCTGTGACGAAAATCATGGCGACACACAAGGAATACAAGTGGAGAGAAAAAAACATCCTCGAGTGTTTGTATGTGAGAGTGAATGCCAAATAAAATCGAAGAAAACAAAAAATCGTTAGCATCCAGTTTCATCATTTTCATTTAACATTCAGCCCAACATAAGAAGAACGAAAAAACCATATAGTTAGTCACCACATTTCCCACTGCCCCCTCACAAACCGAGTAATTCATGGTCCTTGAACGCATCATCCTCCTGTGTTTAATTTCATTCTTTTGCGTTGTTTGGAATTTTTATAACAACGTCAGCGTCTTTTGTTATCCTGTCACCGTAAGATATGGCCAAAATGAAACAGCAGCAGGAGCAACAATCGTTACAATTCTCATAATGTCCCCCTCAGTACGATACTCATTCTCACACATTTACACAATATCATAAAAATATAGTAAAGGACTTTTCCACTCCTAACAAACCACACACGCACACACTTACACCAATGCACATAAATAAACTAAACACTCACTTCACACTGATATGTGTTGGGGTTTTTTATGTGTAAATATGTCATACTTGTGAAAAAATTATTTTGTAATTTTTAGCAGTTTTTTTTAAATCACGAAAATGAAGAAAATTTGTCCTTAATGTGAATTAAGCAAATAGAACGTCTTTGAAAATGTTTTATTAGAAAACCTACACTGAAAAAAAAATATTTACGTGATACTACGGATTACTCGACGTTAATTTTAGGATGCATAATTTACAAAATTATTTATTTATGTGTAAATATGTCATACTTGTGAAAAAATTATTTTGTAATTTTTAGCAGTTTTTTTTTTAAATCACGAAAATGAAGAAAATTTGTCCTTAATGTGAATTAAGCAAATAGAACGTCTTTGAAAAAGTTTTATTAGAAAACCTACACTGAAAAAAAAAAATATTTACGTGATACTACGGATTACTCAACGTTAATTTTAGGATGCATAATTTACAAAATATTAAGGAAAAATTTCTTTAGAATAATGAAATTTTTATTCAAATAAATACTTATTGCAACCATTTTTTTTAATAATTTTAAGACACAAATTTTGGAATTTTGCGTCCCTCCGTTAAAGTCGTATATCTTTGAGCTAAGGCAAATTTTCCAAAAACACATTTTTGATTTAAGGAAATCATCCTTAAATTAACTGAAATATTGGGTCTCTAAATTTAAGATAAAAACTCAGCAAATCTAAGTTTTTTTGGTTTAAAGTTTTTTTTTTTGTTGGTGTTAAGAAAACATTTTTGACTTTGAAGTATCCGTTATTATTTGGATTTTTAAACTGACTTTTGTTTGTACGTGACTACACAGAAAAAATTGCCACCAAAATATTTCCAATTTAAATTTTAATTGAATTTTCAAAAATATTCATTTGAAAATTTAATCGATTCAACAAATTTTTTAATTAAAACAAAAATTTATAATATGAATTAATTTTTTAATTGGATCAATTAAATTTTTAATTGACTTTGGTGATTAATACCATCAGTTCTGTGATTGAAGAAATTTCAATTAAAAATTAATTGGTTCAATTAATTTCCAAAAATTATTTTTGTTTTTGTATAGTACACAGCGAAATAGAATGAAAATTCGATAAATAAAATCTCTATCCTACACACAAAAATCCTACAATCACGAAATTAATTGATCCAATTAATTTTTTAATTGAAGTGTCTTCAATCACAGAAGTGATAAAAAATTAATTGACAGTCAAATAAAAAAATTAATTGATCCAATTAAAAAATTAATTGATACTATTAATTTGTGTGATTGATTTTTATTTCAATTAAAACATTTGTTGATTCAATTAAATTTTTAATTGAATATTTTTTAAAACTCAATTAAGACTTTAATTGGAAAAATTTTCGTGAATTTTTTTTTCTGTGTAATTTTAATGTTATTGATCCTGGATCAATACCAAAATCCTTAAGGGAAAGTCAAAATCTTTGGATCCAAGCAAACTTTTTTTCTTGAGTGTATGCAGACATTAATTTATATCGATTTCGATTGGGTAAAAAGGTGCAACATTCTCGAAAATTATTGCAAAATTTCAAGAAACCTGTCTTAGATTTTGGATCCTGTATCCCTCATTACGAATTAACAATAACTTTGGAATGACACTATCATTTGGGCGAAAATGCAATGAGGGAAAAAGTAGTGTAACACCAAGGCAACATATTTTTTGCGAATCGAAAACGCCCTTAGATAAATGATTAGACTTAAAAATTATTAACATAATTATTTGTTGTAACATAGCATATTTTTATACCCTCCACCATAGGATGGGGGGTATATTAACTTTGTCATTCCGTTTGTAACACATCGAAATATTGATATAAGACCCCATAAAGTATATATATTCTGGGTCGTAGTGAAATTCGATCTGAGCATGTCCGTCCGTCCGTCTGTTGAAATCACGCTAACTTCCGAACGAAACAAGCTATCGACTTGAAACTTGGCACAAGTAGTTTTTATTGATGTAGGTCGGATGGTATTGCAAATGGGCCATATCGGTCCACTTTTACGTAAATTTGGCTTGAGAGGCCTCTAAGAGAAGCAAATTTTATCCGATCCGGCTGAAATTTGGTATATGGTGTTAGTATATGGTCTCTAACAACCATGCAAAAATTGGTTCACATCGGTAAATAATTATATAGCGCCCATATAAACCGATCCCCCGATCTGGCTTGCGAGGCCTCTTAGAGAAGCAAATTTCATCCGATCCGGCTGAAATTTGGTACATGGTGTTAGTATATGGTCTCTAACAACCATGCAAAAATTGGTTCACATCGGTCAATAATTATATATAGCCCACATATAAACCGATCCCCCGATTTGGCTTGCGGAGCCTCTAAAAGAAGCAAATCTCATCCGATCTCGAACAACCATGCAAAAATTGGTCAATATCGGTCCATAATTATATATAGCCCCCATATAAACCGATCACCAGATTTGACCTCCGGAGCCTCTTGGAAGACTAAAATTTATCTGATTCAGTTGAAATTTTGTACGTGGTGTTAATATATGGCCTCAAACTCCCATGGAAAAATTGGTCGAAATCGGTCCATAATTATATATAGGCCCCATATAAACCGATCCCCAGATTTGACCTCCGGAGCCCCTTGGAAGAGCAAAATTCTTCCCATTCGGTTGAAATTTGATACGTGATGTTAGTATATGGTATCCAACAATCATGCAGGAATTGGTTCCTATCAGTCCATAATTATATATAGCTCCCATATAAACCGATCTCCAGATGTGACCTCCGGTGCCTTTTGGAGAAGCAAAATTCATCCGATCTGGTTGAAATTTGGTACGTGGCGGTAGTATATTTAACAACCATGTGATTTGAAATTTGTGGATGACAGTCTTTCGTAGAAGTTTCTACGCAATTCATGGTGGAGGGTACATAAGATTCGGCCTGGCCGAACTTACGGCCAGGCCGAATATACTTGTTATTTTTTTTACCTTCTCTTAAGGATTTTGGATTTTGGCTTGTGGAGCCTCTTGGAGGAGCAAAATTCATCCGATCCGGTTAAATTTTGGTACGTTGTGTTAGTATATGGTATGGGGAGCCTCCGTGGTGCAATGGTTAGCATGCCCGCCTTGCATACACAAGGTCGTGGGTTCGATTCCTGCTTCGACCGAACACCAAAAAGTTGTTCAGCGGTGGATTATCCCACCTCAGTAATGCTGGTGACATTTCTGAGGGTTTCAAAGCTTCTCTAAGTGGTTTCACTGCAATGTGGAACGCCGTTCGGACTCGGCTATAAAAAGGAGGTCCCTTGTCATTGAGCTTAACATGGAATCGGGCAGCACTCAGTGATAAGAGAGAAGTTCACCAATGTGGTATCACAATGGACTGAATAGTCTAAGTGAGCCTGATACATCGGGCTGCCACCTAACCTAACCTAACCTAACCTAACCTAGTATATGGTCGCTAACAACCATGCAAAACTTGGTCCATATTGGTCCATAATTATATATAGCCCCCATATAAACCGATATCCAGATTTAACCCCCGGAGCCTCTTGGAGGAGCAAACTTCATCCGATGCAGTTGAAATTTGGTACGTGGTGTTAGTGAATGGCCTCTAACAACCATGCAAAACTTGGTCCATATCGGTCCAAATTATATATAGTCCCCATATAAACCGATATCCAGATTTAATCTCCGGAGCCTCTTGGAGGAGCAGAATTCATCCGATCCGGTTGAAATTTGGTACGTGGTGTTAGTGAATGGCCTCTAACAACCATGCAAAAATTGGTCCATATCGGTCCTTAATTATATATAGCCCCCATATAAACCGATATCCAGATTTAATCTCCGGAGCCTCTTGGAGGAGCAGAATTCATCCGATCCGGTTGAAATTTGGTACGTGGTGTTAGTGAATGGCCTCTAACAACCATGCAAAAATTGGTCCATATCGGTCCTTAATTATATATAGCCCCCATATAAACCGATCCCCAGATTTGAACTCCGGAACCTCTTGGAGGTGCAAAATTCATCCGATTCGGTTGAAATTTGGTATGTGGGGTTAGTATATGGTCTCTAACAACCACGCAAAACTTGGTCCATATCGGTCCATAATTATATATAGCTCCCATATAAACAAGTCCCCAGATTTGACCTCCGGAACCTCTTGGAGGTGCAAAATTCATCCGATTCGGTTGAAATTTGGTACATTGCGCTAGTGTATGGCCGCTAACAGCCATTTTGGTACGTAGTGTTAGTATATGGTCGCTAACAACCATGCAAAATTTGGTCCATATCGGTCTATAGTTATATATAGCCGATGGCCAACACACAAAAATTGGTCCATATCGCCAGAAACAATCTACCAAAATTTTATTTCTATATAAAATTTTGTCAAAATTTTATTACTGTAGAAAGTTTTCGCAAAATTTTATTTCTATAGAAACTTTTGTCAAAATTTTATTTCTATACAAAATTTTGTCAACATTTTATTTTTATAGAAAATTTTGTCGAAATTCTACTTCTTCCTTTACGGCGGCTCAAACCATTATCATCGGCGGCACTTGAGTTCCAGTGGCCAATCAAAGGTGTACAATTTAAGCTGACCTCTTTTTCAAGTACACTCAATCATTTTGATTGTTCACAAACTGCTTAACTTGGAATGGCTTCTCATCGCAGAAAATCAAATTCTGTAACTGGCCGAATTCGGAAGCAAAGCAACTCATTGGGAGCCACCGTGGTGCAAATTGTCGTGACTCACTCGAGAGGCGTGAGAAATAATCCCGCTCCCGAACATAAAACGCTTACGAGTTGAATTCATTTAGTTCATTTTAGTGACACCTGGGATGTTAAGAGTTTAATAACGCTCTCGATTTTAATCATGCTCATGTTTTCAGATACGTCCGTCAGGTAAATTACTTATAAAATTATTCGTGAGTCACGATATTTTTCGTGGGCCAAGGGTGCTTCGTGAGTCACGACATGTTCGTACGTGAGACCAAATTTTCTTTTCGTGAGTGTGCGTGAGCGTGATTCCTTTCAAAAAATATTGTGCATGAGTGTGCGTGAGCAGGATTTTTCCGTCGTGAGTAAACTATTACCCATGTGCACACCTCAAATGTAATGGCATGTCCGCCTTGCACACAAACGGTCATGGTTTCAATGCTGCTAAAAATAGAGTCGGCCACCACTCGTTAAGTTCACAACTTCCCAGCAATAAAAAAAATGGAAGTAGTTCTTAAGGCACAACTATAAAAGCACTTCCAAAAATGTTCTCCCATAGATGTTCTACATTTAAACTACGCAGGAAGTTCTTTTAATTCAATTTTTTATAAAACGCTTTTTTCATATTTTTTAGGGGTAATTTTAACTTTTTTGTTTCAAATATATTAAAAACAGAGTAAAAATTAATAAAATGGTACAAATTATTTAAATTTTATCGAAAAAAATGCAAAACCATTCTAGAAAATTTGCGAGTTTTTGAAATTATTTATTTTCATACGTTTCAGACAAGCGTTAGAATGCATTAAAATCCATTGAAAATTATAAAAAAAAAATATTTATTTTGTAAGGTATCACAGAATTTTCTAATTCGCATCCAAAACATTGAATTCGGATCACAGCTAAGGCAGTGATGCAAATTCAATGAAACGACTGTTGAAATGACGAACATCTGTCCTATGGCATGCCCATGTTAAATTCATCGTTTCTGCGTCAATTTGCCACAACTTTCGGATCCAAAAAGAAAATGTTCACTACTTTTTTTGCGACGCTTTTTTTGCTGGGTTGTGGTATCACAATGGACTGACTAGTCAAAATGAGCCTAACAAGACGGTTTGCCATTATACCTAACCTAAGGTCCAATGGATTGAGCTCCGGATAAGTTGGTGACTATAGAAATGAAGCGGGGAAGCTCCTTGTTGGGTAAATCTTGGTTGACGCGTGCTGGGTACGATGTTATTGAGTCCTGTGTAGAGTGTCCATGGCCTGCGGCTGAACTATTTGTCTGCGTAGGGCTTCAATACTGTCTTTAGGACATTTTTCTGATTTTCGCGGTAAACCGAAAATTCACATTTTTTTACTATCAGGTTTCAGTCTGTGTAATTGAATCCGATTAACTAGAGTCGATTTTGGACGCCCTAACCGCGAGCATCCATGGACATGGTTGGTTTTTGAAAAAAATAAAAATAAATACTTAGCATGTCACCGTTTGCAAAAATACTTTTTGCCTTAAATTTTATAAAAATATATTTATTGTAATCATTTCCCAAAGTATTAAAATGTTCGTGGAACATTTATGCCATTAAATTTTCCTTTGACATCCCAGCAAAAACAGAGCTTCCAAAAAAGTAGCTTCCAATCTGTGATCCGGAAGCAGTGCAAACTTGAATCATCTCCAATGAATTTTACATTGGCTTTTCATAGGACGGAAGTACTCCCTTTTTGGATCTTTTGCATTGCTTTAGAAGTTGTGCCTTGTAAGTTAATTTGAATGAAGAAATTCAAAAGGCGAAAAAAAATTTTTAACTATTTTCACTAAAAATTGAACGAAAAAATAAGTAACGCAGGTTCAAATCTCACCAGCTGCAATTTTTTTATCAAATATTTTTCTAAAATAATATTTTTCTATGTTATGCATCGTTTTTATCTTTTATTTTCGGCATATATTTTCGTATAAATATATTTTTTCCATTAAAAATCAACAAAAAAAATATTCTCATAATTTGCATAACCTTCTCAAAAGAACTTCCATGGAAACAAAAAAGTCAAACGGCATAGGTTCAAATCCCAGCGGGAATGAAATTTATTATTTTATTATTATTATTTTCCTACTTTTTATTAATTTTCTATTTTTATTTTTATACCCTCCATCATAAGATGGGGGTATATTAACTTTGTCATTCCGTTTGTAACACATCAAAATATTGCTCTAAGACCCCATAAAGTATATATATTCTGGGTCGTGGTGAAATTCTGAGTCGATCTAAGCATGGGATCGATTTATCTGAGAGCTACATATAACTATAGACCGATATGGACCTAGTTAGGCATGGTTGTTAACGGCCATATACTAGCACAATGTACCAAACTTCAATTGACTCGGATGAAATTTGCTCCTCCAAGAGGCTCCAAAACCAAATCTTGGGATCGGTTTATATGGGGGCTATATATGAAAATGGACTGATATGGACCACTTTTGGCATGGTTGTTAAATATCATATACTACCACCACGTACCAAATTTCAACCATATCGGATGAATTTTGCTTCTCCACAAGGCACCGGAGGTCAAATCTGGGGATCGGTTTATATGGGGGCTATATATAATTATGGACTGATATGAACCAATTCATGCATGGTTGTTGGATACGATATACTAACATCACGTACCAAATTTCAACCGAATCGAATGAATTTTGGTCTTCCAAGGGGCTCCGGAGGTCAAATCTGGCGATCGGTTTATATGGAGCTATATATAAATATGCACCGATGTAGACCAATTTTTGTATGGTCATTAGAGACCATATACTTACACCATGTACCAAATTTCAGCCATATCGGATGAAATTTGCTTCTCTTAGAGGCTCCGCAAGCCAAATCTGGGGATCGGTTTATATGGGGGCTATATATAATTATAGACCGATGTGGACCAATTTTTGCATGGTTGTTAGAAACCATATACTAACACCTTGTACCAAATTTCAGCCGGATCGGATGAAATTTGCTTCTCTTAGGGGCTCCGCAAGCCAAATCGGGGGATCGGTTTATATGGGCGCTATATATAATTATGGACCGATGTGGACTAATTTTTGCATGGTTGTTAGAGACTATATGCTTACACCATGTACCAAATTTCAGCCGGATCGGATGAAATTTGCTTCTCTTAGAGGGTCTGCAAGCCAAATTTGGGGATCGGTTTATATGGGGGCTATATATAATTATGGACCGATCTGGACCAATTTTTGCACGGTTGCTAGAGACCATATACTAACACAATGTACCAAATTTCAGCCGGATCGGATGAAATTTGCTTCTCTTAGAGGCTCCGAAAGCCGAAATGTTTGTGGACTTGTCCAAAAGGACTGCGTCGAAAGTTGAAAAAATCGATGGGGGATTCTGGGATGGGCTTTAAAAGAAATGTTTGTGGACTTGTCCAAAAGGACTGCAGCGGAAGTAGAAAAAAAATCGATGGGGTATTCTGGGATGGGCTTTAAAAGAAATGTTTGTGGAACAACTTCCATTTTTTTTGCTGGGATTCGGCTGAAAGCTACCCAAATTCATCCTTAATATCCATTAGCGTAGCTAGACAATTTTCCTAGGGGGGGCTATAGCCCCCCTAGCTAAAACTTTATAGACTGAACTTATAGGTTCAACTAATGTTTTATTTCATAAAATTGAATAAAAAAATAGACATCAAAATAACTCGACAATCAATTTATAATAAAGCAACTAAAAGTACCCTACGGGAAATTGGTGCAAATTGCCACAGACGGACCTATCACAGAACTGGTACCTGTGCTCCAGTTAGTTGCAATTTTCACATTTAGTGAAATAAAATTATCAGAATAACCTTTTGTTCGACATATTTCAAAAGTTTTTTTTTCATTTCGGGTTCGATTAGGAGCCCAAATTGAAAGAGATTTCTAAGAGTTTGTCCGAGACTGGTTCCTGAGGACCTGTTTATGGGTTGCTCCTGCTAAATTGTCCCAGGACGTGTCCTTTGGGATGAGTCCAAGACGCGTCCTAAAATGTAAGTTTACTCCGTCAATGACAAACCCATGTTAAAGTGGACGGTCCCTTCCATCAGAACTGGGACTGGTCCATACACACCAGGGACTAGTTCTGTACCAGTTCTGTGGTTGATCCATTTCCTGTAGGGTAGTTCCACACTTTTCCCAGCAAAAAATTGGGAGTTGTTCTAAAGGCACAACTTTAAAAGCACTTCCAAAAATGTCTTCACAAAGAAGTTAACTATTTTAACTACACAGGAAGTTTTTTTACTTCATTTTTTTATATTTTAATGCGTAATTTTTTGTTTTCTTTTTTCAAATAGTTTAAAAAAAGAGTAAGAATAAATAAAATGATACAAATTATTCAAATTTTGCCACAAAAAATGCTAAATCCATTATAGAAAAATCGATATTTGAAAATATTCGAGGGAAAACGTTTCAAACAAGCGTTAGAATGCATTAAAAAACATAAAAAAGTATAAAAATTATTTATTTGGGAAAATATCACAAAATTTTTAATTCACATTCAAAACACTGAATTCGGATCACACCTTAAGAAGTGATGCAAATTCATTGCAACGCCTGTTGAAACTGTGGATATTCGTTCTATGACAAGTTCATATTACATTCATCGCTTCTCCGCCAATTTTGTACCACTTCCAGACCCATAAAGAACATTTTCACTTCTTTTTTGGCGACGTTTTTTTGCAGCATTATTAAGATATTAATTTATGAAAGAATAGTTTTAATATCAATTACTATTTTTTATTTAACTAAATCATAAGTTCAACCACAGCTTTATTTCATAAATATCAGACTTCTACCACAACCCAAGTAATTCGATTGTGCATGAAAGTCTTTAGTGGAACTTTGTGCGTTGTACGAATATATACTTGTTTAATTTTTATAAAAATGTAAAATCGTAAATAGGTTTTCAAATTCTGGGGGGGGCTAAAATTTTTCTGGGGGGGTCTAAGCCCCCTCCCCAGAGGCCTTCCTACGCTTATGTTAATATCACTCATATACACTCACTACTTCCTTGAAATATTCAAACCAAAACCATTTTCTTTATTTTAAGAAATGACGTATAAGGTGAATGGTTGTTAATGTTTTTGATAGAAGCCCCAACTCCCAACATTACCGGCCAAAAATTATATCCTTACGACCTTTTTGCCAAATAAAGCTTTTTTTAAGATCTGCCATCCCCAAGTGGGGTTCCCATACAAAGTGCCATTAAACCATCCATCCATTTTACTCACTACCCTTATCGTATGGGCTTCTCAAACCACTTTCAGGTTTCTTAAGGAATCGTGGCCATAATGTTACAAAACATCATAGCTTTTTATACAGCAAAAAAAAGGACCAAGACGACATCTAAAGCTGGAAATCTTTTATGGAAGTATGTGTAAGTGTGTGTGTGCGGGTCTCTCTCTATGCGGTGGGGGAATTCATTTCCTCTTGCTGAGGATTTTTTTGTACAGGTTCTGCTACTTCCACCATCTTCCTGTACTCGCATTATGGACTTCCTTAAACCAATTCGGTCTAAGTTTCGGCGTTTTCATCATCAGCTTCTCCTTAGTTTACATCTTTGCCTTTTGTGACAGCAGCCTCTTGGTCCTTTTTGCCTTTGTAAGTTTTGACTTTACAACAACAAAACAAAAAACATAGGGCATACAGGGAATTCGGATGGTTATGGCTTGAATTCATTTCAAAAGAAAGGTTCTTTTTTGTTGGTTGGGGGTGGCATATTGGGTTCGTTCGGATAGAGCACTGCTAGCTTTTCCATTTTCTTAAGGACAATGATTTTTATTTGAAATGTGTGTGTGTGTGTGTGTTTCTAAGGCTAAGGATATGGGCATATGAGCGTGTTTGCATGTGTGTGTGAAGGCAGGTTTTTGGGATGTGGGTCTACTACGATACGCTTTTGGAGTGACTAAATTAGATTTTTATGTAGATTGGCCAAAAAAACACAAAAGAAAATAAAAGAATTCCAACAAAAGTTCTTTAGACCTCTGCTGCAGGAGATGGAGAAGAAATTTCATTAAATTTGTTAATGTTCCAGAGGATTTTTTGGGTTTGTTGAGTTCCTGGCATGGGGGAGGCTTATAAAAGTTCTCGCAAAGCTATTGAGTTTTTCTTTTGCTTTAATGTTTTTGCTCAGAAACTCTTGTGTCCCCAAGAAGGTTTTCTTTTCAAAAATCCTTTTAAAATGAGGGTTCACTACACATGATGGTGCTATTGTAAAAAGTCCTTTAAGCGCAAAGTATTAGGTACAGTTTTAGTTTTCATTGGTTTAGTCATTTAATGTTGATTAAGACTGACATTTTAGTTTATATGAATTTGAAGTAACCGAAACTAAAATTCAACTTAATTTCAAAATGAAACCGACATTACTTTTTTATACCCTTCACCACTACTGTGGTACAGGGTATAATAAGTTTGTGCATTTGTATGTAACGCCAAGAAGGAGTAATCATAGACCAACCTTTTAGTATACGGATCGGCTTAGAATTAAATTCTGAGTCGATTTAGCGATGTCCGTCTGTCAGTCTGTCTGTCCGTCTGTCTGTCTGTCTGTCTGTCTGTTGATGTATTTTTGTGTGCAAAGTACAGCTCGCAGTTTTAGTCCGATTGTCCTAAAATTTGGTATAGAGTCCTGTTTCGGCTCAAAGACGATCGCTATTGATTTTGGTTCAGATTTAGATATATCTGCCATATATATTTTTCACCGATCTGGTCATAATTGGCGTGTATATCAACCGAAATTTGAAATTTTCAATAGTGAGTAGAATTAGCATTGTAGCTATGCGTGCCAAATTTGGTTGAAATCGGTTCAGATTTGGATATATCTCCCATATATAGCTTTCGCCCGATTTACACTCATATGACCACAGAGGCCAATTTTTAACTCCGATTTAGTTGAAATTTTGCACAGGGAGTAGAATTAGCATTGTAACTATGCGTGCCAAATTTGGTTGAAATCGGTTCAGATTTGGATATATCTCCCATATATAGCTTTCGCCCGATTTACACTTATATGACCACAGAGGCCAATTTTTAACTCCGATTTAGTTGAAATTTTGCACAGGGAGTAGAATTAGCATTGTAGCTATGCGTGCCAAATTTGGTTGAAATCGGTTCAGATTTGGACATATCTCCCATATATAGCTTTCGCCCGATTTACACTCATATGACCACAGAGGCCAATTTTTAACTCCGATTTAGTTGAAATTTTGCACAGAGAGTAGAATTAGCATTGTTGCTATGCGTGCCAAATTTATATATAGCTCCCATATATATGTTTTTCTGATTTCGACAAAAATGGTCAAAATACCAACATTTTCCTTGTAAAATCGCCACTGTGTAGTCCAAAAGTTGTAAAAATGACTCTAATTTTCCTAAGCTTCTAATACATATATATCGAGCGATAAATCATAAATAAACTTTTGCGAAGTTTCCTTAAAATTGCTTCAGATTTAAATGTTTCACACATTTTTTTTACTAATATTGTGTTCCACCCTAGTGCATTAGCCGACTTAAATTTTGAGTCTATAGATTTGTAGAAGTCTATCAAATTCTGTCCAGATCGAGTAATATTTAAATGTATGTATTTGGGACAAACCTTTGTATGTAGCACCCAACACATTTGACGGATGTGATATGGTATCGAAAATTTAGATCGACAAAGTGGTGCAGGGTATAATATAGTCGGCTCCGGCCGACTTTAGACTTTTCTTACTTGTTTGTTATGAGTTCATCAAAAAATACGTTGACAAGAGGATAGGTTACTTGGGTTCACATCCTTGCCCTCTTGGTTGAACTACCTATTTCAGTAGTTAGATAAATTCGCATAATCAATTTTCTTTTATTTCCATAGGAAATTTTTACAAAATTTTATTTCTATAGACAATTTTGTCAAAATTTTATCTCTATAGAAAATTTTGTCAAAATTTTATTTCTTTAGAAATTTTTCTCAAAATTTTATTTCTGTAGAAAATTTTCTCACAATTTTATTTCTATAGAAAATTTTCTCAAATTTTTTTTTTCTATAGAATATTTTCTCAAAATTTAATTTCTGTAGAAAATTTTGTCAAAATTTTATTTCTATAAAAAATCTTGTCAAAATTTTATTTCTGTAGAAAATTTTGTCAAGAGTTTATTTCTATAGAAAATTTTGTCCAAATTTATTTGTATAGAAATTTTAGTTAAAATTTAGACATATAGACAATTTTATCAAAATCTTATTCTGTAGAATTTTTTTTCAAAATTTTATTTCTATAGAAAATTTTTTCAAAATTTCATTTTTATAGAAAATTTTGTCAAATATTTATTTCTATAGAAAGTTTTGTTAAAACTTCATTTCTATAGAAATTTTTGCCAAAAATTTATTTCTATAGAAAATTTTGTCAACATTATATTTTCACCGAAAATTTTGTCTATATTTTATTTCTATAGACAATTTGGCAAATTTATATGTATAGAAATTTTTGTAAAAATTTTATTTTTATAGAAGATATTGTCAAAATTTTATTTTTATAGAAATAAAATTTTCACAAAATATTCTATGTCAAAATTTTATTTTCATAGCAAATTTTGTCAAGAGTTTATTTCTATAGAAAATTTTGTCAAGAGTTTATTTCTATAGAAAATTTCATTTTTATAGAAAATATTGTCAAAGTTTAATTTTCATAAAGAAAAAATTTTTTAAATTTTATTTCTATAGAAAATTTTATCAAAAATTTATTTCTATAGAAAGTTTTGTTAAAACTTCATTTCTATAGAAATTTTTGCCAAAAATTTATTTCTATAGAAATTTTTGCCAAAAATTTATTTCTATAGAAAATTTTGTCAAAATTTTATTTCTATAGAAAATTTGGCAAATTTATATGTATAGAAAATTTTGTAAAAATTTTATTTCTATAGAAGATGTTGTCAAAATTTTATTTTTATAGAAATAAAATTTTGACAAAATATTCTCTGTCAAAATTTTATTTCTATAGAAAATTTTGTCCAAATTTATTTGTATAGAAATGTTAGTCAAAATTTTATATCTATAGAAAATTTTATCAAAATCTTATTCTATAGAATTTTTTTTCAAAACTTTATTTCTATAGATTTTTTTTCAAAATTTCGTTTTTATAGAAATTTTTGTCAAAGTTTCATTTTTATAGAAAATTTTGTTAAAATTTTATTTCTATGAAAATTTTATCAAAAATATAGACAATTTTGTCAAAATTTTATTTCTATAGAAAATTTTATTAAAATTTTGTTTATTGAAAATAATGTTAAAAATTCATTTTATAGATAATTTGGCAAATTTATATGTATAGAAAATTTTGTAAAAATTTTATTTCTATAGAAAAATTTATTAACAATTTTATTTCTATAGAAACATTTTTTTTTTTTGTTAACTAGTTGATTTTTATAGAAAATTTTGTCAAAATTTTATTTTCTCAAAATTTTACTTGATAGAAAATTTTGTCAACACTTTCTCAAAATTTCATTTCTATAGAAACTTTTTCCAAAATTTTATTTCTATAGAAAATTTTTTTAAATATTTCACTTCTATAGAAAATTTTGTCCAAATTTGATTTCTATAGAAAATGTTGTCAAAATTTTATTTCTATAGAAAATTTTGTCAAAATTTTATTTCTGTAGAAAATTTTGTCAAAATTTTATTTCTGTAGAAAATTGTATCAAAATTTTATTTCTATAGAAAATTTTATTTGTATAGAAGATAACGTAAGGTTAGGTATAGTGACAGCCTGATATATCAACTTCTAAGAAAGTTGAAGTTGATTGGTGAACTTCTAAGAAAGTTTTGTCAAGAATTTATTTCTACAGAAAATTTTGTCAAAATTTTATTTCTATAGAAAATTTTATTAAAATTTTATTTCTATAGAAAATTTTGTCAAAATTTTATTTCTATAGAAAATTTTGTCAAAATTTTATTTCAATAGGAAACTTTGTTAAAATTTTTTTCTATAGAACATTTTGTCAAAATTTTATTTGTATAGAAAACGTTATAAATTTTTTGTTTTATAGAAAATTTTATCAAAATTTTAATTGATAGAAAATTTTGTCAACATTTAATCAAATTTTCATGTCTATAGAAATTTTTGTCAAACTTTTATTTTTATAGAAAACTTTATTTTATAGAAAATTTTGTCAAAATTTCATTTTTATAGACAATTTGGCAAAATTATTTCTATAGCCAGAATGAATGCTCTGACTAAGTTATTCAAATAATCTTTTTTGTTATGGTGACATCCCAGCAAAAACTTGGTAAGCACTAGTGATTCTTTCAGTAATGCCGGTAATCAAAAAGTTACTACTTGCAGTATTACCTGGGATTTTAAAATAATAACTTACCCGTGAAGGCAAAAAGTGATACTTTCTATTAATACCGGTAATCAAAATCATATCTTAAGGTCCGGGTTCAGCTCTAAAGTAGAGGTGTGCACGTGACACGAAATTGTCGTGACTCACGCATGAGTCGCGATAAGTAATGCTAAATTACATAAAGTTGTATAGTACATAATTTATATTACAAAATAACATCATTGAATAGATCCATGTCGTGGATCGTGGTATAGTGTGTTGGATTACAAAACAACAGGGGTGAGTTCGCACTTTTTGGGTATCTTTATGGTAAAGATATTATTTTGGAGAGCGAAGAAGTACTTATTTTTGTATGCTTGCACGGAAGTACTTTACTCCAATGTCATGCCCGTGTAAAAGTATTACTACTGATATATGTTCAAGGAAGTTGTTACCAATTTGGCGCAGGCATACTTGTACTCATACCTGGTAATAAGAGTTTTTGCTGGGATAGCCCCTTTTCAACGAAATTTAATTTATACCAATTTTTTTAACTAGTTTTGTAAATCTTGTTTAATTCGAGAAATCAATCACAGTCTTATAAAACCCTACAAAAATCCTTGATACTAAAAAATGAGGTTCACAGAATTTCAAATTACCTTTTTTAAAGGAAGAATATCGAAAAAATATGTGATCCTTAAGGCCATCAAATAAATATATTTTAGCAACTTTTTTAACTGACCAAACTTGTTTTCTTGAAAAACGGAATACCTTATTTCTGTGTGAAAATAAAAAAAATAATAAACAATTCATAAATTGCTATACTTTCCCATGAATCGGACATTAGATTTAATGACAAAGAATTTTTCTTAGGAAAAATCCAGTTTTTGAAATAACCTTTTTTTAAGAAAACAGACAAGCGACAAAAAAAAAAAAACAAATCACACAAGAAAAAAAACAATTAAAACTAGCCCAAAAGAGAACGTCTTCATGACACCCTTAATGGCCCAAGACATAGCCCATAAGGAAAAGGGTTGAAAAAAAGGATGTCTATGCAAATGCCACTGGCCACAACAACAAATCTGAACTATATTCGGTAAACTAATCACCCAAAAACAGAACATTTTAAAATATCCTTAGTGAAAGGGTTGTATTTCTAAAAACATCATAAATGTTGTGAAAATAAAAAAACAACACAAAGAAAAAAGGATCAATTCTTTTCCAAAATAAAATTAGAATACAAATTTCTTAAAAAATCGAAATATCTCACAGGCCTATTTGAACACATTTAAAAACAGGATTTTTGAGAATTCATGGAAAAATTTGCATGTGCAAGGACACACAAACACATTTGCTGATAATCAACCAAAATGAAACGAAAGGGTTAATAGGATGGCATTAAAAAAATTTACCTGTCTTTTTAAAAAACAAAGGGCAAAGGCTATTGCCTGAGTCTTCTTGGCAAAAGAACTGTAACAAATAGTTTGTGTCACAGGAAACCCATTTCATTTAAGCATTACTCTACTTTTCATGGTCAAGGCTGAGATTCCCTTACATCCATAAGGACATGAATGTTGATATTTTCCATGACATCATAAAGTAACCAAATCAGATCATCAGACCATACCATAATAAAATTTACACCATTACTTGTAGATTATTTTGTAAAACGAAGAAGTCTTTACACATGGCTATAGTAGCCTTAAAGGCCATATTTCACTAGAAGCCTTGTCAAAAACACTGGTTTTGCTGTTAAACTCATTAACTGAAAGCAAAACAAAAAAACGAAACGAATCTCAAGATTTCTTTAAAATGTTCCCTAATATTTTCATTGTTAAGCGAAGAGCTTAAGATAGTGAGAGCATAGCACAGGCCATAGAGTTGTACCTGTTAACTGTTTTGCATGCCTTTAATCCCAATTATCATACTCTCGCTCTCACTCTCTCGCTCTTTCTTTCTGTTACTCTTTTTCTCATTTCTCTAAACCCGAGACAAATATTTTGGTTCACGCAACAAATGACTCCTGGTATAATTTTTTTTTTAATTTTTGTTGTTTTGTTTGGCTTGCAGTACGCTGCTTTCTCTTTCGCTTGACCATTTGAAAAACACACATTTACGCCGCATGTCCCAGAATAACCTTCATGCTTCATTATTTTTGTGTGCTACGCGCGCATGCGCATAGAAATTTTTACCAAGGCCTTATTCTTACTCTGTAATCATTAACATAACAATAGAAATTAGAGCATTCCATGTCCTTAGTAACCGTTCGAATTCGTTGAACAATAGACAATGGCTATAGGCCATAGTCAGAGGATATGCTCTAGTTTCCTTTACTAATCCTCCACAATAAAAATGAGGATATTTCCCAAAAATATTTTCTCATATATTTGGTTAAAAAAGATTAAGTTCAGAGTTTGTTTTTTTTTTCGGCTTTTCATATTTTGTCACGGTTGTGTTTAGAGTTTTTAAGGATGTTAGTTTCCTAGAAGTCGGTTTATGCGAATTCATTGGAAATATAGTTCTAATGTAAGCCATTGTCTTTTCATGCAAAGGAAAACATCCTTCCTTTCTAGAAGGCAAAAGAAAACAAGTTCCTGCGATACCCTAAATAAAGGTAGAGAGTAGGGCTCAGCTGATATGGAAAAAAACAGTAACACCCAATTGTTAGAGTCTCCAAGAACACTCAAAAAAATGCAAAGATGTTGATTTTCCCCTAAGAATTGATTGATTGATTGGTTCCGAAACAAACATGCTACTTCTATAAGATATTTTTTTAGAAACTATCTAGGCTCCATAAATTTAAAACTAGAATACAGACTTCATTTATTGAGGTATTCATGAAAACAGAAAAAAGTAACTTGTAATTTATGACAAGTTTTGAACTTCAATTTAATTAATCGCACTTCTACCCAGTTAGTTCAAATTTCAAGAGTCTCAACCGATTGAAGCATAACATATCAATTATTATTATTATTATTATTATTATTATTATTATTATTATTATTATTATTATTATTATTATTATTATTATTATTATTATTATTATTATTATTATTATTATTATTATTATTATTATTATTATTATTATTATTATTATTATTATTATTATTATTATTATTATTATTATTATTATTATTATTATTATTATTATTATTATTATTATTATTATTATTATTATTATTATTATTATTATTATTATTATTATTATTATTATTATTATTATTATTATTATTATTATTATTATTATTATTATTATTATTATTATTATTATTATTATTATTATTATTATTATTATTATTATTATTATTATTATTATTATTATTATTATTATTATTATTATTATTATTATTATTATTATTATTATTATTATTATTATTATTATTATTATTATTATTATTATTATTATTATTATTATTATTATTATTATTATTATTATTATTATTATTATTATTATTATTATTATTATTATTATTATTATTATTATTATTATTATTATTATTATTATTATTATTATTATTATTATTATTATTATTATTATTATTATTATTATTATTATTATTATTATTATTATTATTATTATTATTATTATTATTATTATTATTATTATTATTATTATTATTATTATTATTATTATTATTATTATTATTATTATTATTATTATTATTATTATTATTATTATTATTATTATTATTATTATTATTATTATTATTATTATTATTATTATTATTATTATTATTATTATTATTATTATTATTATTATTATTATTATTATTATTATTATTATTATTATTATTATTATTATTATTATTATTATTATTATTATTATTATTATTATTATTATTATTATTATTATTATTATTATTATTATTATTATTATTATTATTATTATTATTATTATTATTATTATTATTATTATTATTATTATTATTATTATTATTATTATTATTATTATTATTATTATTATTATTATTATTATTATTATTATTATTATTATTATTATTATTATTATTATTATTATTATTATTATTATTATTATTATTATTATTATTATTATTATTATTATTATTATTATTATTATTATTATTATTATTATTATTATTATTATTATTATTATTATTATTATTATTATTATTATTATTATTATTATTATTATTATTATTATTATTATTATTATTATTATTATTATTATTATTATTATTATTATTATTATTATTATTATTATTATTATTATTATTATTATTATTATTATTATTATTATTATTATTATTATTATTATTATTATTATTATTATTATTATTATTATTATTATTATTATTATTATTATTATTATTATTATTATTATTATTATTATTATTATTATTATTATTATTATTATTATTATTATTATTATTATTATTATTATTATTATTATTATTATTATTATTATTATTATTATTATTATTATTATTATTATTATTATTATTATTATTATTATTATTATTATTATTATTATTATTATTATTATTATTATTATTATTATTATTATTATTATTATTATTATTATTATTATTATTATTATTATTATTATTATTATTATTATTATTATTATTATTATTATTATTATTATTATTATTATTATTATTATTATTATTATTATTATTATTATTATTATTATTATTATTATTATTATTATTATTATTATTATTATTATTATTATTATTATTATTATTATTATTATTATTATTATTATTATTATTATTATTATTATTATTATTATTATTATTATTATTATTATTATTATTATTATTATTATTATTATTATTATTATTATTATTATTATTATTATTATTATTATTATTATTATTATTATTATTATTATTATTATTATTATTATTATTATTATTATTATTATTATTATTATTATTATTATTATTATTATTATTATTATTATTATTATTATTATTATTATTATTATTATTATTATTATTATTATTATTATTATTATTATTATTATTATTATTATTATTATTATTATTATTATTATTATTATTATTATTATTATTATTATTATTATTATTATTATTATTATTATTATTATTATTATTATTATTATTATTATTATTATTATTATTATTATTATTATTATTATTATTATTATTATTATTATTATTATTATTATTATTATTATTATTATTATTATTATTATTATTATTATTATTATTATTATTATTATTATTATTATTATTATTATTATTATTATTATTATTATTATTATTATTATTATTATTATTATTATTATTATTATTATTATTATTATTATTATTATTATTATTATTATTATTATTATTATTATTATTATTATTATTATTATTATTATTATTATTATTATTATTATTATTATTATTATTATTATTATTATTATTATTATTATTATTATTATTATTATTATTATTATTATTATTATTATTATTATTATTATTATTATTATTATTATTATTATTATTATTATTATTATTATTATTATTATTATTATTATTATTATTATTATTATTATTATTATTATTATTATTATTATTATTATTATTATTATTATTATTATTATTATTATTATTATTATTATTATTATTATTATTATTATTATTATTATTATTATTATTATTATTATTATTATTATTATTATTATTATTATTATTATTATTATTATTATTATTATTATTATTATTATTATTATTATTATTATTATTATTATTATTATTATTATTATTATTATTATTATTATTATTATTATTATTATTATTATTATTATTATTATTATTATTATTATTATTATTATTATTATTATTATTATTATTATTATTATTATTATTATTATTATTATTATTATTATTATTATTATTATTATTATTATTATTATTATTATTATTATTATTATTATTATTATTATTATTATTATTATTATTATTATTATTATTATTATTATTATTATTATTATTATTATTATTATTATTATTATTATTATTATTATTATTATTATTATTATTATTATTATTATTATTATTATTATTATTATTATTATTATTATTATTATTATTATTATTATTATTATTATTATTATTATTATTATTATTATTATTATTATTATTATTATTATTATTATTATTATTATTATTATTATTATTATTATTATTATTATTATTATTATTATTATTATTATTATTATTATTATTATTATTATTATTATTATTATTATTATTATTATTATTATTATTATTATTATTATTATTATTATTATTATTATTATTATTATTATTATTATTATTATTATTATTATTATTATTATTATTATTATTATTATTATTATTATTATTATTATTATTATTATTATTATTATTATTATTATTATTATTATTATTATTATTATTATTATTATTATTATTATTATTATTATTATTATTATTATTATTATTATTATTATTATTATTATTATTATTATTATTATTATTATTATTATTATTATTATTATTATTATTATTATTATTATTATTATTATTATTATTATTATTATTATTATTATTATTATTATTATTATTATTATTATTATTATTATTATTATTATTATTATTATTATTATTATTATTATTATTATTATTATTATTATTATTATTATTATTATTATTATTATTATTATTATTATTATTATTATTATTATTATTATTATTATTATTATTATTATTATTATTATTATTATTATTATTATTATTATTATTATTATTATTATTATTATTATTATTATTATTATTATTATTATTATTATTATTATTATTATTATTATTATTATTATTATTATTATTATTATTATTATTATTATTATTATTATTATTATTATTATTATTATTATTATTATTATTATTATTATTATTATTATTATTATTATTATTATTATTATTATTATTATTATTATTATTATTATTATTATTATTATTATTATTATTATTATTATTATTATTATTATTATTATTATTATTATTATTATTATTATTATTATTATTATTATTATTATTATTATTATTATTATTATTATTATTATTATTATTATTATTATTATTATTATTATTATTATTATTATTATTATTATTATTATTATTATTATTATTATTATTATTATTATTATTATTATTATTATTATTATTATTATTATTATTATTATTATTATTATTATTATTATTATTATTATTATTATTATTATTATTATTATTATTATTATTATTATTATTATTATTATTATTATTATTATTATTATTATTATTATTATTATTATTATTATTATTATTATTATTATTATTATTATTATTATTATTATTATTATTATTATTATTATTATTATTATTATTATTATTATTATTATTATTATTATTATTATTATTATTATTATTATTATTATTATTATTATTATTATTATTATTATTATTATTATTATTATTATTATTATTATTATTATTATTATTATTATTATTATTATTATTATTATTGTAATTATAATTATTATTATTATTTTAATATATTTTATTTTTAAAATAATTGTGTTTTTTATTAATTATTTTATATTATTTTATTATATACTAGCGTAACCCGGCCCGCTTCGCTGTGCCTTCCGAAGCATATTTGGAGGAATATTTTGCGTTAACTTAGTCAACTATATCCTTCGTGCTGAAAACAAATTCGAAAAGATTTGAATTCTTCTAAACAAATCGTACTACTTGATTTTTCGTTTATAGGTACAAATACGGCGGGAGAGGGTGTACCTTCTTATATATTTCTTGTGAATTTTAAGTGTGGTTTGTCAAGGAAAGGTATCCGTCTCCTCAACATATCTGAAAATTAAGCACTATATTATAATAACATACAAAGAATTACTGTTTCCCATCCAATAAATCGGAAAAAGCAAAAATAGTAAAAAATTTGTTAAAATGTTGGAAAATGATTCACCCTCTACGTTGGCTGCCAATTTCATGTAAATTTAAGTTCTTTACTAAAAAGAAGGCTGGCAGAAACCTGTGCAAAAATCATAAAATTATGTACCGAGTTCCCATTTACGGACAACCCTCTACTTTCAATTTAAGAAAAAAAAAACGGACAAAAGGGAACCCTCCCCCCACCTTCTCTCCACTCCGACCTGATATCGGACTATCATGTACCCTATATTAATTTCGCAACTACTCAATGGTCCCTATAAATTCTATCGAAGTAAATCGAAGTAAATCGTTAAAAGATTATTTCAATTTTCCCCTTCCCCAACCAGATATCGAAAAATCATATTCTAATTTAAAAATCATGTATAAATTTAATCACCTCCTCCCACGTTCCCTGTAAATTTCAAGTAGATCGGCGATGTTTAAGTTTTGCTCTATTGTTTAAAAGGGACGTCACTTTCCCCGATACAATATCGACAAACACCGTAGTGAATAGCACCCCTAACCTTCCCTGAAAATTCTTGAAACTTTCCTTCAAGTGTGGGGCAAGGAAGGTTGCCTCTTCGTTCATAACCTTCCCCCACTGCCTATGTAAATTTCAAGAAAACTTAAGAATTGTTGTTTTTTTTTTGCAGTTTTAGAGGAGGACCTCCTCCCCGACTAAATACCGAAAAGTGATGTAGCGTATCTTTTGTAAACGTCCCAGAAAATGTCAAGCAAATTATAAGCCTAAAAGGGCGGCCTCTCTTCCGTCCAAATATCACAAAATCAGGTATCAACTATTAATATCGTAACCTCTCCCCAGTCCTCTGTAAATTTCAAGTAACTCGGTAAAAGTTTAATTGTTTCTCTGTATGTACTTAAGAGAAGCGGATGTCTCCCTATGCGCTTTTATTTTTATTAAAAAATTAAGAACCTGATATAAATGTCATAACCCATTTTTTCCGTAAAATTTCAGTCGGGGGAGTTTAGTTTTGTTTGTACTTTCAAACAAAAAAATTCGGGCAAAGGGGTGGTCCCCCTCCCCGACCAAATATCGAAAAATAATGTAGCGGATTTTTGTCTAGATGCCAACCCTAACATTCAATGAAAATTTCAAGCAAATCGCATAAATTTGTTCCAAGTTTCAAAAAGTAAGGCAAGGGGGAGGTCCCCCTCCCCATCCACATATGAAATCATCGGGTACCCCATATTAATTCCATAATCTCACCACATGTTCTCTGTAAATCTCAGATAATTTAGAGAATTTTAGTTTTTTCACTGTACTTAAAAAAAGTCGAACAAAGGGGAGGCCCCCCTCCGCCACCAAATATCGAAATAAAAAGTAGCGGGTCTTTGTCTAGATGCCAACCCCAATCTTCAATGAAAATTTCAAGCAAATCGGTCAACTTTGGTCCAATTTTCAAAAAGTCCGACGAAGAGGAGGTCCCCCTCCGCGACCAGGTGTCAAAAAATGAGGTACCCTATTTTCACCACATGAACGCCCCCTACGATCTCTGAAAGTTTCAAGTAAATCGGATCATCCGTTTCGGAGCCAACTCGCAACATACAAACAAACAAATAAACAAACATAGATTGAATTTTATATATATAGAGATTATTCTGTTCTTTTTCTATTAATTTCTTCTCCCTAAAACTTCGATATAATTAAAAAAACAAAATATATACAATTTAATTATTCTGATTTTTTGTATTATTCATCGCATTGATATATGTATGTCTGCTTAATGTTAGTAAATTTATGTGTCACAACGTTTTAAACAAAGACGGCAAGGATCCTTATTAATTCATGGAGTTACGCACTGGCATACACAAAAATATAAATTCACCATGGAAATGCAAAAATATTTTACACAGGGACGGAGTAGAGTTATTTTAATTTAGTATTAGTGAAATTCAAAAATTATTTAGTATTTCGGGAGCCATCGAGGTGCAATGGTTAGCATGCCCGCCTGCATACACAAGGTCGTGGGTTTGATTCCTGCTTCGACCGAACACCAAAAAGTTTTTCAGCGGTGGATTATCCTTACAAAAGTTGATCGTGGATTTCGAAAAATGCTTAATTTTGTTAGTTGACCTTTGGATTTTTACAGATTTAAGATTATTGCTTGGCTTGGAGCTACGAATTAATGAAAAGGCGGGTATTGTTGTTTTCATCATTTTATTTTTCCCAAAAATTTCGGAATCGAAAAATAACATTTTTAAATAGTCAAAACTGATAGAGCGGAAATTTTCAAAACGTTAAAAACTTGTCTTTCAAATTTTTACATAAATCAAAATTCCAATAATAAAATTGTCGACAGTGCAAAAGTCAAATAGAAAAGGAATTTTCAAGCATTAGATCGTCGAGATACATGTTGATTAAAAATAAATAACAAAAAATAAATAAAACCTTTTATAATAAAATCAAAGACTATTGATTTTATTTTTATACTATTAGTATAAACTACCATAAATATAATTTGATAGAATATCTGTGATAAATAATTTATACGCCATAATTAAAAAATATCAATAGTTATTGTTGTAGATCTACTTCTGATGAAAAATTCTTTTCTATTTGATACAAAAAAGAATAAAATCAAATTATCTAATTTTCCAAAAAGTCACAAATTGATTATTAAAAAATCGTTCACATCTAAGAGTCGATTTGTATAGACTTTAAAAACTTGCCTTCCAAACTTTGAAAATAAAATGGAAAGTCGAAAGTCTTCGAAGGCGAAGAAAAGTAAAATTTTCCACGGTTTGCACAAGGTCTAAAAATAGAATTTTTGATTCTCTTTTTAATTTTTGGAAAATTAAAAGCCGAAAGTTGCAACTTCAAAAATCGGCTTTACAATAATTGTAAAAAAAGTAGAGTCCATTTTTCAAAAAATTTCAAAACTCGTATTCCAAATTTTGACAAATATCGAAATTCAACAATAAAAAAGTCAATTGTGGTCTTTTAAAAATTGTGAAAAAAAAATCAAAAATTAAAAAATTTTGAAGAGTTCTAAGCGACGGCTTTTTGGTTATGATTCCAATTTGTATTTCATTGTATTTTGTAAATCAACTGCAGACTCCTTTAATGCAATTATCTATAAATACGGCATAGCTTTTAATAAGCAGGATTACTGAGAATCATTACTTGGGTGACAAATTGCAGAAGAATGCATTTTCTTGTTCATCGCAATCTGGACTTGAACCAAAGATACTTTGTATATTATGCGATGTATTTACTATTACATCAAGGTTTTCCTATATTAACCTCTTATGTTTTGTGCGGATTAGTTAAATAGATGAATTATATCACATTTTTTATATGAGAAAACCTTAAATTTTCCTAATTCCTAATTGGGCCTTGTTGTATACCTTTCCTTCCATGTCTCATATCTAATTCGATTCCCCTGATGGTTAGAGAATATAGCAATTGAAGTGGCCATGAATATCATCTAATATAAAAATTTTTGTCTTTGTCAAAATGATATATGAAATCAGGAATTGCATAGAAACATTGAATATATTTCACCTTTTCGCCAATCCAAAAATTAGAATATAAAATCATCACTGACATTCCAACATTAAGTTTTCAGTTAACGTACACTAGTTATATACTACTACACACATATACATATGTGTTTGTATGGACATTATCTATGTGTACTTAGAGTTAAAGGTACTTATATGTTGGAATGTATATATGCGAGTGTGTGTATATGTATGTACACTCATAACTGAAATAACATAAATTTATAATTAGTTCATTTATGTATAAAACGTAGAAATGTTTATTTAATTATAATATGCAATACATATGAACATTAGAGTGGAATGGAATTTCAAAAGTGTCAAGCGGAACTAATTTTGTCACAATTTTATTTCTATAGAAAATTTTATCAAAATTTTATTTCAAAAGAAAATTTTATCAAAATTTTATTTCTATAGAAATTTTGTCTAAATTTTATTTCTATAGAAAATTTTGACAAAATTTTATTTCTATAGAAATTTTTGTCAAAATTTTATTTCTATAGAAATTTTTGTCAAAATTTTACTTGTATTAAAAATTTTATCAAGATTTTATTTCTATAGAAAATTTTATCAATATGTTATCTCTATAGAAAATTTTTCAAAATTTTATTTCTATTAAAATTTTATTTCTATAGAAAATTTTGTCAAAATTTAATTTCTATAGAATATTTTGTCAAAATTTTACTTCTATAGATAATTTTGTCAAAATGTTATTTCTATAGAAAATGTTGTCAAAATTTTATTTCAGTAGAAATTTTTGTCAAAATTTTACTCTATTAAAAATTGTATCAAAATTTTATTTCTATAGAAAATTTTGTCAAAATTTTATTTCTATACAAAATTTTGTAAAAATTCTATTTAAATAGAAAATTTTATCAAAATGTTATTTCTACATAAAATTTTGTCAAAATTTTATTTCTATAGAAAACTTTGTCAAGATTTTAGTTCTATGGAAAATTTTGTCAAAATTTTATTTCTATAGAAAATTTTGTCAAAATTTTATTTCTATAGAAATTTTTGTCAAAATTTTACTTCTATTAAAAATTTTATCAAGATTTTATTTCTATAGAAAATTTTATCAAAATGTTATTTCTATAGAAAATTTTTCAAAATTTTATTTCTATTAAAATTTTACTTCTATAGATAATTTTGTCAAAATTTTATTTCTATAGATAATTTTATCAAGATTTTATTTCTATAGAAAATTTTATCAAAATGTTATTTCTATAGAAAATTTTTCAAAATTTTATTTCTATTAAAATTTTATTTCTACAGAAAATTTGGTCAAAATTTTATTTCTATAGATAATTTTGTCAAAATTTTATTTCTATAGACAATTTTGTCAAAATTTTATTTCTATAGTAAATTTTGTCAAAATTTTATTTCTATAGAAATTTTTGTCAAAATGTTATTTCTATAGAAAACTTTGGCATGATTTTATTTCTATAGATAATTTTGTCAACATTTTATTTCGGTAGATAATTTTGTCAATATGTTATTTTTATAGAAAATTTTATCAAAATTTTATTTCTGTAGAAAATTTAATCAAAATTTTATTTCTGTAAAAAATTTTATCAAAATTTTGTTTCTACAGAAACTTTGGTCAAAATTTTATTTTTATAGAAAATTTTGTCAAAATTTTATTTCTATAGAAAATTTTGTCAAAATTTTATTTCTGTAGAAAATTTTGTCAAGATTTTAGTTCTATGGAAAATTTTGTCAAAACTTTTATACCTATAGAAATTTTTCTCAAAATGTTATTTCTATAGAAAATTTTGTCAAAATTTTATTTATAGAGAAAATGCTGTCAAAATTTTATTTCTATAGATAATTTTATCAATTTTTTTACTATAGAACATTTTGTCAAAATTTTATTTCTATAGAAAATTTTGAGATTTTTTTTTATAAAAGTAACAAATAGTGTAGATTTCTTACTGTCTGGTAGATTGGTAGAATTCTTCATGTTTTGGTAGATTTTGCAAACCGTTCCTCTCCAACGAAAAGTTACCTCAATTATCTATAAAATAAAATTTTTAAAACATTTTCTGTAGAAATAAAATGTTAATAAAATTCTGTAGAAACAACAACTATGATAAATTTTTTACTGTGTTGTAGATTGGTAGAATTCTTCTTGTTTTGGTAGATTTTGCAAAATATTCTTCTCCAACTAAAAGGTACCTCAATTTTCTAGAAATAACATTTTAAAAAATTTTCTATACACTCAAAAAAAAACAGTGAAAAGTGAAGTTCACACCCAGAAAAGGAATATGATCACCTCAAACATGTTTTAAGAGAAAAATTTTATTTTTTGTTGGTAACCATGTAACACTGTTTTCGCAATCATGTTATTTTCTCGGAAATCATGTATCTGATTTCGGCAAGCAGTTTATATTTGACGAGAAAATAACATTTTAGTGACAAACATGTTACATGGTCACCATACAAAAATAACATTTTGCTCTTGAAACATGTTTGAGGTGATCATATTCCTTCTCTGCGTGCATGGTCCCTGTAGAAATTTATTGAACTCACTCAAAATCAAACTGACTTTTTACAAACTAATCTGTGACTTCTAGCTAACTCAATACTTATGCAGTATTGAGTTGAATTTTATTCAAACTCACTTCTTCTCGATCAGTAATGAGTTACTTTTTTGTTCGCTCAAAGCTGATGCATATGTAAATAAAATAAAATCATAGAAAAAATCAAAAATATAAACAACAAAAAAATATATATTCACTGCTATAAATGTCATTTAGATTTTTAAATAAATATTGTGATTTCAGACGACTTTTGCATTTTGGAACCCATGGAACCCATCATAGTGGTATCATTGACGGAATAAATGAAAACTCCCAATTAATTTTTCAATGGGCTGTTTGCTGTTTAGAGGTAAGTACCCTGTTCAGTTTCCGCAACGAAATCCGAAAACGTAAAGGTTGGTACTTTGTTCGGTTTTCGAGTTGAAAACCACTTTATTTTCGCGATTACTTTTCCTTAAATGAACAAAATTATAAATGAAAACAAACATATTGCTGTAAAGTCTTGCCGAAATCTAGAGGAACAAGGACATTTATTGAGGTAATTTATCTGCTTTATATTGAACTGTTTTAATAAAGTAACCGCGAAAATTTCAACGCGAAAAGCGAACATTGTACTGATCTCCAATTAAAAGGTATCTCAATTTTCTATAGAAGTAAAATTTTGGGAAAATTTTCTATAGATATACAATTTTGAGAACATTTTTCATAAATTCTATACATTTAAAAAATTTATCAAAGGCCATTGTCCATTTGCGTGTTTGGTGCAAATTAAAATTACTAAAACCTTTAAAATTCGAACCCATTTACAATTCAAAGGATGCATCCAAAAATTTGTTCTAATAGGGGAGATTATAATATATAATATTGCAAATTCTGAAAAAAAAACCTTCAAAAATAAAAAATAAAACATCTGTTTCGAAGAAAAAATTTTGTTTTCATACTAATCACAAGCTTGATTAAAAAAAAAACTTCAAAATAATTTGTTTTTTTAAATTGGTAGATTTTTGGTAAAATTTTCTTTAAATTTTGTTAGATAATTTTTGGCACGAGTGGCAACCGTGATTGCGTTACGTTACAAACGGAATTTAAAACTTTTTATAGCCCCCATCATAAGTGGTGAATAGAAAATACTCCATAATTAAATACTATGCTCTAGTATCCATAGGGCACTCTAGTATCAATAGATTTATAAATATGTGTATGTATGTGTTTACACACAAGTACTACATCGGTTGTCATAGACAATACTCTTATTGTGTATAGGCTTATGCGAACGGATACGCGTGCATTACGAACAACTTCAATGTATAGCTAGGCAGGCATTTGTTTGTGTGATTTGTCGACATCCGACATTGAGATGGTTTGTAGTTGAGTGCATGCGTGTGTTTGTGGGTGTGCGTGTGTTTGTGTGTGTATGCGAATGCCTATATTCGTATTAGTTAAATGATACCCTTAGGGACTCAACACAGGAATAACAAAATAAAATAATAAATTTTAAGTTTTTCTTGTTGTTGCTATTGATGTTATTATTATTGTTGTTGTTGTTCGAATGTTCAATCATGTTGTTGTTGTTGTCATCCTAAACAGCATAATTATTACGTTGCTCATTATAACAAAGATGACGATAATGACATTGTTTTTAAATTACGACAACTGTTTCATGTCTATATTTATGTTGCATGATTATTTTTAATATAATACCATTTAAAAGCCAAACCTTATTATAATAACACAATGGTAAATTATAAGAAAATTTTCTGTGTGGCATAAACCGTTTGCCAAAGGCATACTATAAAATATTTCTATTGGGTTATATCTCTTAAGAAGATTATATATCTTCATTTTCGATTCAAGCGAAACTCTTTACTTTTCAATTGAAAGCATTTCCAATTGAAATGAAATCTTTTTGACATTTCCCTTTTCAAATCGAATAATTTTTTCACATCAAATGGATCGTTTTTCAAATCAAATATCTTTCTATTTAAATATTTTTTTCAATTTAAACTAAACCTTTTTAAAACCAAATGAAAGTTTTTCCAATTCAAATGAACCTTTTTTCAATTTATATGAATGCCAACTTAATAACGACCTTGGAATATATTCCCTTCACTCGAACATAGTGACCCATTAAAGTAAATTTTATTTTATTTTAGTTCACGGAAATTTTTATGTTTTAAGGGCGGTATTAAGTTGGCATTATCGCGCTAAAATAGCAATTTTTCACGGTTACTTTTCTTAAATAATTCTTTTTAAAGAAAATAAACTTTTTCAATTGTTGCTTTGGAAAATTTCCCACCAAGTTTTAAATAAAATTTGCCAAAAAAAAAGTTATTCTATTATTCAGTTTTTACAGATTTAAATTTGATTTTAGCGTCTAAACTCGAACTTAATACTCACCTTTAGTTAAAATTTCCTCAATATGAGAGAGGTCCTTTAATTTTTTATACGTTAGTTAAATGAGCTAATAGACAGAAAAAATTATACACAAATAAGGCAAAAAAATTTATTAAATTCATCTTTCCCACAATATAGAATTTCCTTAAATTTTTTTTTAAATTTTACTAAAAGTTCGTCCATCTTGCACTTCGTATGGCGCTAAAGTCATGTTTGCAATTTCTAATTTCCATTTTTCCTTGACAATACAAATTTTCTTTAAGAAGTGCAAATGTAGTTAAGTCTTATAAATTTCCTTGAATATCAGTGTCCTTTATCAGGACTCACTTCACTACTATGACATCACAATGGACTGAATAGTTCATTTGAGCCGGAAATAATGATGAGTTAGCTTGACTTTATTAGCCTCAAGATCTAAGTGTAATGACTGGAAAATTCTAAAGTACTACGAACACCCAGAGAAGGAATATGATCACCTCCAACATATTTTAAGAGCAAAATGTTATTTTTGGGTGGTAACCATGTAACATGGTTTTCGCAACCATGTTATTTTCTCGGAAATCATGTATCTGAATTTGGCAAGCAGGTTATATTTGACGAGAAAATAATATTTTAGTGACAAACATGTTACATGGTCACCATACAAAAATAACATTTTGCTCTTGAAACATGGTTGAGGTGATCATATTCCTTCTCTGCGTGAATAATCGAGGGGGTTTAAACCTTTGACTTGAAGCAACAAAATTCTCAGTTCTTTTTGAGCGTAATGAGAATAAAAAAATTTTCGAACTAGGTTTCGAACTATAGTGGCAGCCCAATATCTCAGGCTCACTTAGACTATTCAGTTCATTGTGATACCACAGTGATGAACTTCTCTCTTCTCACAGAGTGCTCCGCAATTCTATGTTTCGCTCAATGACAAGGGACCTCATATTTTATAGTCGAGTCTGAACGGCATTCCACATTGCGGTTAAACCACTTAGAGAATATCTTAAACACTCTGAAGTGTCACCAGCATTGCTGAGAGGGGATAATCGACCCCTGAACAATTTTTTTGGTGTTTGGTGGAAACTGGGATAAAACCTTTGATCCCGTGTCTGCAAAGCGGCAATGCTAACCATTGCACCTCGGTGGCTTAAAGAAAGGAGATTCCTCGCTTCATTGCGGCTGCCCAATGGCCACGAAAATCTTCAAATCTCAATCCGTAGGAATTTTGTGCCTAAAGCAATTTGGAGAGATAGGTTGGCATCAAAGTCATCTCAAGATGACGCTTCGCCGGGAATGGGCCTAACAACAATTGCGAAGCCACTTTCGTGTAGCGTGTGATGGCTTTGTCGGCCGTTTGATGGTCATAATTCGTGGCAAAGGTTTTCCCTTTCAACAAATCTGTACTGATTCTAAAATTGTATGTTATTTCCAACATTTTTTAGCACTTTACTTTGTTGCATTGAATATCAGCCACCTTGTAGGCCCTATATAATTAGATTTTTCACCATTTTCATATATTTTCATAGAAAAATTCAATACCAAGATCCAGTGGCTCCAAATTAAGAAAATATTTTATAAGCTATCCAGGTAAAACCAACAACTCGAAACTTCCATTGCATTTAAATGGTAATCCTGACTACACTCTGAATACTGAAAAAAGTAAACGTACCAGTTTAAGTTAGTTTTGGAAAAAAATTATTTAAGCTATATTAGAAACTCCGATAACATAGAAATTAATATAACATATATATATTCGTGCCAAATATAATCTAGCAATTTTTTTTTATTTTTTGTCAAAATGTTATTTCTCTAGAAAATTTTGTCAAAATGTTATTTCTCTAGAAAATTTTTGTCAATATTTTATTTCTCTCAAAAATTTTGTCCATTTTTTTCTATAGAAAATTTTGTCAACAATTTATTTCTCTAGAACATTTTATAAACATTTTATTTTTGTAGAAAATTTTTTTATTTCTATAAAAAGTTTTGTCCAAATTTTATTTCTATTGAAGGTTTTGTCCAAATTTTATTTTATAAAAAAAATTTTCAAAATTTTATTTTTATCGAAAATTTTGTCAAAATTTTTATTTCTATGGAAAACTTTGTTAAAATTTTATTTCTATAGAAAGTATTGTTCAAATTTTATTTCTATAAAAAAATTTTTCAAAATTTTATTTTTATCGAAAATTTTACGAAAATTTTATTTCTATAGAAAATTTTGTTAAAATTTTATTTCTATAAAAAATGTTGTCAAAATTTTATTTCTATAAAAAATTTTGTCCAAATTTTATTTCTATAACAAGTTTTGTCCAAATTTTATTTCTATTGAAAGTTTGACCCACATTTTATTTCTATTGAAAGTTTTGTCCAAATTTTATTTTATAAATAAAATGTTTCAAAATTTTATTATTATCGAAAATTGTGTCAAAAATTTTATTTCTATAGAAAATTTTGTTAAAAATTTTATTTCTATAAAAAATGTTGTCAAAATATTATTTCTATAAAATATTTTGTCAAAATTTTATTTCTATAAAAATTTTTGTCAACATTTTATTTCTATAGAAAATATTGTTAAAATTGTATTTCTATAAAAACTTTTGTAAAAATTTTATTTCTATAAAAAATGTTGTCAAAATTTTATTCCTGTACAAGTACTTGTCAAAATTTTATTTTTATCGAAAATTTTGTTACAATTTTATTTCTATAAAAAATGTTTTCAAAATTTTATTTCTATAGAAAATTTTGTCAAAATTTTAATTCTATAAAAAGTTGTGTGCAAATTTTATTTCTATTGAAAGTTTTGCCCAAATTTTATTTCTATTGAAAGTTTTGTCTAAATTTTATTTTATAAAAAAATTTTTCAAAATTTTATTTCTATAGATAATTTTGTTAAAAATTTTATTTCTATAGATAATTTTGTTAAAAATTTTATTTCTATAAAAAATGTTGTCAAAATATTATTTCTATAAAATATTTTGTCAAAATTTTATTTCTATAAAAAATTTTGTCAACATTTTATTTCTATACAAAATTTTGTTAAAATTGTATTTCTATAAAAAATTTTGTAAAAATTTTATTTCTATAAAAAATGTTGTCAAAATTTTATTCCTATACAAAATTTTCTCAAAATTTTATTACTATAAAAAATTTTGTCAAAATTTTATTTCTATAAATAATATTGTTAACATTTTATTTCTATAGAAAATTTTGTTAAAATTTTATTTCCGTTAAAAATGTCAAATTTTATTTCTATGGAAAATTTTGTCAAAATTTTATTTCTATGGGAAATTTTTTCAAAATTTTATTTCTATAGAAAATTTTGCCCAATTTTTATTTCTATAAAAAATTTTGTAAAAATTTTATTTCTATAAAAAATGTTGTCAAAATTTTATTCCTATAAAACATTTTGTCAAATGTTTATTTCTATAAAAAATGTTGTCAAAATTTTATTTCTATAAATAATTTTGTTAAAATTGTATTTTTATAGAAAATTTTGTTAAAATTTTATTTCTATACAATATGTTGTCAAAATATTATTTCTATGAAATATTTTGTCAAAATTTTATTTCTATAAAAAATTTGGCAACATTTTATTTCCATAAAAATTTTGTTAAAATTTTATTTATATAAAAAATGTTGTCAAAATTTTATTTCTATAAAAATTTTGTCAAAATTTTATTTCTATGAAAAGTTGTGTCCAAATTTTATTTCTATAAAAATGTTTGCAAAAATTTTAGTCCTATAAAAAATTTTGTCATTTCAATAAATAATTTTGTTAAAATTTTATTTCTATAAAAAATGTTGTCAAATTTTATTTCTATGGAAAATTTTGTCAAAATTTTATTTCTATAAAAAATGTTATCAAAGTTGTATTTCTATAAAAAATTTTGTCAAAATTTTATTTCTATAAAAAATTGTGTAAAAATTTTATTTCTATAAAAATGTTGTCAAATTTTGTTTCTATGGAAAATTTTGTCAAAAAAAAATTTATCAAAATTTTATTTCTATAGAAAATTTTGTAAAAATTTTATTTCTATAAAATTTTTTTCAAAATTTTATTATTATTATAAAAACTTTATAAAAACTTTAATAAAAAGTTTTGTCCAAATTTTATTTCTGTAGAAAAATTAGTCAAAATTTTATTTCTATAGAGTTTTGTCCAAATTTTATTCCTATAGAAAAAAATTCAAAATTTTATTTTTATAAAAAATGTTGTCAAAATTGTATTTCTATAGAAAATGTAGCCACAATTTTTATTTCTATGAAAAATTTTGCCAAAATGTTATTTCTATAGAAAATTTTATTTCTATTGGAAATATTGTCAAAATGTTATTTCGATAACAAATTTTGTCAAGATTTTATTTCTATCGAAAATTTTGTCAAAATTTTATTTCTATAGAAAATTTTGTGAAAATTTAATTGCTATAAAAATTGAAGTACCTCTTATTTGGAGAAATTTGAACTAAAAAATAAAATAGAGTTGAATTGCATGAAATTCAATTCAAAATTCAATTAATAATTCATTTTAAAGAAAATAAACTTTTTAAATTGTTTTAGCTGCAAAACTCGAACTTAATGTCCGCTTTTATATTTGAAGGTGTCCGTCAACTCCTCGTGGACTACTTATTAATAAAGAGGAACTAAACTTTGTTTTTATACATTTTACTGTGTAATTTTTCACTATTTCCTCCTTATTTCATTTTACTGCCCCAACTCTAACAAGAGTATAGTGCCCTTTCGTTTTTTTTATGAAGACCTCTGATTTCTTTTAACGAACCAAGACAAAAATTGTGCCCATAATGATAAACAAAACACATGTCCACACATACATAAAATGCTGCTCTCAAGGCGAAAACATAAGCTGTTTGTTTTTCAAATTTCTATTCTCTTGGTTCCGAATGTATATTCTCTTTATTCAAATTAAATAATATTTAGATTTAAGCATATCAAATGTTTGGCCTGATCATAAAAAAGTTTTCCGGAACAACATACAAGCGGTTTCACAGAAATTGTTCTCTTTTGATTCTTTCGCTGTGTTATGTTGATATCTTTCGTCAATCGTCCCGGTTTCAATCGCTATTTCTTTCTCTATATTCTCTCTCTGTCGCTCTCTGAAAAAAATTTATTTATGTTTGCATTCACACATTTAAATTTATATATGTTTGCATTCACACATATGATTTTTATGAAACATTCATGCCCCAAACATAATATATTCTAACATATTAACATAGATGTCCCAAACATTTAGTGTTAGTTTAGGAATATTACATGTTTGCACTTAAATATATTGTGTTTCAAAATTGTGCCCGAAACACATTTTGTTTATATCGGAACATATGAAAAACATATTTTTCTAAAAGTGTATATACATTTTTTTTTGTTTTAGTTTATTTTTTAAAGTTTTTAAACAAATTATCATAGCCATACCAAGCTTTCTTTATTCCAAATATGTTTCAAAAAATTTTTGAACTAAACGTTAATTTTTGCATTTATGAGGAGGAAGAATTTCGAAGTGGTAACTAAAAGACCAAAAATGCCAGTAAATTATCAGTTATTATGGAAATCTCTAAAAATGGAATACAATGTATTTGAATTTTCACATGAGATGGTTTATTTTTCTCGTAAAACAATTCCTTCTTCTTCCTTTCATGTGACTTTAGGGTTCACTTTTGTTTGGTGCACTATAACCCATCGATAACTTAATATAACTCCTTAATTTAAGTAGATACATCTTATTAATGTTTAAATTCGATAAAATCTCTAGACATTTCACTAAAATCTTGAGATATGTTATTAGACATATGTATCGACTCTCTATATCAAATGGATATTATGGTGGGTTATACTTTGGCAATTTATTTTCAAAACATCTACAAATTGAGAATATCTATAAAATTATATTTCAAAATCTATGAGTAGACCACTTGTATATATAAATGAGATATGTTAAAAGGGTGGGATTTTGGAAAGAAAATCCTTGAATAATTTCAAAATATGGGTGTTATCTTGTGTGTGGGACGTAAAGACCTTAGTAAGTATATCATAATGTGTTCATTTAAGTACCTTTAATGCCAACCAAGTGTAATGATGCAGATGATAATAATGATGAATGTTTTGCTGCAGAAAAGTAAATATTTAAGCAATATTAATTAGAAAATTTTCATTAAAATGGTATGTGTTTTTTTTTGTTTTCTCTATAATGGAAATGAATGATTATAATGCTAGAATTCAAATGATCATACTTGTGTGTGTGTGTGTGTGATATTAGTTAGTTTGTCCCTGGGTCTGTCTGTCTGACTGTTTGTCTGAATTTTGTGTTTATAAAGGGTGATTTGTTAAGAGCTTGATAACTTTTTTTTTTAAAAAAACGCATAAAATTTGCAAAATCTCATCGGTTCTTTATTTGAAACGTTAGATTGGTCCATGACATTTACTTTTTGAAGATAATTTCATTTAAATGTTGACCGCGGCTGCGTCTTAGGTGGTCCATTCGGAAAGTCCAATTTTGGGTAACTTTTTCGAGCATTTCGGCCGGAATAGCCCGAATTTCTTCGGAAATGTTGTCTTCCAAAGCTGGAATAGTTGCTGGCTTATTTCTGTAGACTTTAGACTTGACGTAGCCCCACAAAAAATAGTCTAAAGGCGTCAAATCGCATGATCTTGGTGGCCAACTTACCGGTCCATTTCTTGAGATGAATTGTTCTCCGAAGTTTTCCCTCAAAATGGCCATCTTGGTGGCCAACTTACCGGTCCATTTCTTGAGATGAATTGTTCTCCGAAGTTTTCCCTCAAAATGGCCATAGAATCGCGAGCTGTGTGGCATGTAGCGCCATCTTGTTGAAACCACATGTCAACCAAGTTCAGTTCTTCCATTTTTGGCAACAAAAAGTTTGTTAGCATCGAACGATAGCGATCGCCATTCACCGTAACGTTGCGTCCAACAGCATCTTTGAAAAAATACGGTCCAATGATTCCACCAGCGTACAAACCACACCAAACAGTGCATTTTTCGGGATGCATGGGCAGTTCTTGAACGGCTTCTGGTTGCTCTTCACTCCAAATGCGGCAATTTTGCTTATTTACGTAGCCATTCAACCAGAAATGAGCCTCATCGCTGAACAAAATTTGTCGATAAAAAAGCGGATTTTCTGCCAACTTTTCTAGGGCCCATTCACTGAAAATTCGACGTTGTGGCTCGTTAGTAAGTCTATTCATGATGAAATGTCAAAGCATACTGAGCATCTTTCTCTTTGACACCATGTCTGAAATCCCACGTGATCTGTCAAATACTAATGCATGAAAATCCTAACCTCAAAAGAATCACCCTTTAATTTGAGAGTAATTTTAAAAACCAGATGTATTTTGTTTTTTTTTGTTTCCCTACACAATTGTTTTTCAATCAAACAAAAGATTTTTTGTTGGCAAAAAATAGTTTAGTTTTATACATCATCATCACCTAAAGGCAAAGAAAGGAAAAATTGGTTGAAAAAATAATTTTTATCGTTTCAAGCGATATAAAAATAATCGTTGAAATAATTTTCTATTTTAGTAATGCATACATAGGTGGATGTGTGTGTGTGTAGTGAATTATGCAAATATTCAAATACATTGGATTACATATAGACACATATACACACACATATCGACATATATAAATGCAATCTAAACAATAAAGGCTAGTATTCAAAATATTTAACACAAATAACCCAAAACATTGCCAACACCACCCCCCAACAATAAGGCACCCACACAACGAGTTCTCATACTCCCTCAAGCACTCATGGCCTATGTCAAAGCCTAGAGAGTACGAGAGAGTATGAGAATCTATGTGAGATAGTTTGTTAGCGGATTCATAGAGTCAGTCAGTCGGTCATATATAGCCACCATGCTCACTCAGGTAATTATGCAATTGGGTGTGTTTGTGTGGCTGGTGTGTCCACACAAAACACATCATTGAAGATTTACGCTAAACCGGATTAGAAATTTTCACAGTACCGGATTTAAATCGTGAATTTTTACAACATTCAACAGGATTTAACCGACGAAAGGATTAACATTCCTCGTTCACGCGTTTGTTCGTTCTGGGTATACAGCTAGTGAAAAAATATTAGGCAGGCTTCTTGTCAGCTACCTGTTTCTCTTGTGTCACCTACTTCATCTATGAGTGCCCATGTTATTCATTAATCCTCTATGACCTCTATGGAAATTTGCTCTAGATTTAAATTGGCTTGGCTTATCTAATCTCTTTGTTGATCTCTCTCACTCTCTCTGCCGCCTGATGATGTTGCTGGTATGGCATGGGCGTAAACTCAACGCCTTTTTAATCCAAAATTACGCGAAAAACTGCAAATAGGCGATGAACTATGAAATCTTGCACTAACAGGATTTACTTGTGTTGATCCCCCGTTGGCATAGACTAACGTAACATGTGCGCATATTTTCTCTCTCCCTACCACAGTAGACAAAAGCCTTAAGTATCAGTCTTAAGTCTGTGATCAACGAAAAGGATCAATGTTCTGTAGACATCGTTGATCATGTGATTAACTTGTGATTTACACCAAACATGATGTAAATCATTAGTGTTGCAGAGATTTGCTCGAGAAGTTAGTTAGGTTCCAGTGAATGCGCTAGAAATTGGATTAAAATTAACCCAACAAATGGCATCGAACAAAAAAGGATAAGTAATTTCACGTCTAATGATGTCAACATAAATGTCATTGTTCAATATGGATGCGGGATTTTTTTTTTGTTGTTGATGTTTAGAAAAGGGCCCTAATATATACACAGAAAAAAATAAAAAGTTCTATGTAAAAAATTAACCAAATCGTGAAAAAATTTTACTACATTTTATTCCAATTTTATGAGATTTCCTTAATGCTTTTTTTTTATTATTAACTGACATTTTTGGATTTCTAAAAACCATGCAAAAATTGGTCCACATCGGTCCTTAATTATATATAGTCCCCATATAAACCGATCCCCAGATTTGGCTTGCGGAGCCTCACAGAGAAGTAAATTTTATCCGATCAGGCTGAAATTTGGTACATGATGTTGGTATATGCACTGAAAAAAAAGCATGCCCGGTTCCAAAGATTTTGTCCTTACTTTAAAAATTTTTGTATTGATTCCGAGCCAAAGAAGCGGAGGATGCAAGTAAGGATACTTTTAAGACACAATTCTCTTTTAAATTTGGGTTTTGTGTACGTGCTTCTAGGAAACAAATTTTAATTTTTCGCTTTTTCAGCTTTTTTTCTTCATATGTTATCACAGTCCTTTAAAAATGAGTTAACGACAACTTTATTTCCAAATTAAGACTCAACTTCCTGTAGAAATTATGGTATGTTTCAAGTAAAAAAGTCTTTAAAATAAAGTGTTGAAAAACATGTCCTATATTTGAACGATTTTTTGCTTTGTAGTCAAGGTGAAAAAAAACACCAAATTTAAAGACAATTTCATTAAATTTAAAGAATTTTTCTGAGTTATTGAAGTCAAGTTGACCTTGTCCCAAACATTTTTTCTTTCATATTATGATACCCATTTTTAAGTGAAATCACTTAATTATAAGGACAATTCGACTTCATTGAAAAGTTCATCGGCGTTTGGACAAGGAAAAAAACTTTATATTAGAGAAATGCGTCTTCTATGCTAAGCAAAATTTGCATACGTATTGTAAAGACATGAAATCGATCCAAAAATAATCTACCAAAATTTTATTTCTACAGAAAATTTTGTCAAAATTTTATTTCTATAAAAAATTTTGTTAAAATTTTATTTCTATAGAAAATGTTGGTTAAAATTTTATTTCTATAGAAAAATTTGTCAAAATTTTATTTCTATAGAAAATTTTGTCAAAATTTTATTTCTATAGAAAACTTTGTTAAAATTTTATTTCTATAAAAAGTTTGTTAAAATTTTATTTCTAAAGAAAATTTTGTCAAAAGTTTATTTCTATAGAAAATTTTGTTAAAATTTTATTCGGTTCATAATCATGGTTGCCACTCGAGCCGAAAATAATCTACCAAAATTTTATTTCTATAAAAAATTTTGTCAAAATTTTATTTCTATAGAAAATTTTGTTAAAATTTTATTTCTATAGAAAATTTTGTTAAAATTTTATTTCTATAGAAAATATTGGTTAAAATTTTATTTCTATAGAAAATTTTGTCAAAATTTTATTTCTATAGAAAATTTTGTTAAAATTTTATTTCTATAGAAAATTTTGTTAAAATTTTATTTCTAAAGAAAATTTTGTCAAAATTTCATTTCTATAATTTTTTTTTTTGAAAATTTTATTTCTATAGAAAATTTTGTTAAAATTTTATTTCTATAAAAATTTTGTTAAATTTTATTTCTGTAGAAAATTTTGTCAAAATTTTATTTCTAAAGAAAATTTTGTCAAAATTTTATTTCTATAGAAAATTTTGTTAAAATTTTATTCGGTTCATAATCATGGTTGCCACTCGAGCCAAAAATAATCTACCAAAATTTTATTTCTATATAAAATTTTGTTAAAATTTTATTTCTATCGAAAATTTTAGTTAAAATTTTATTTCTATAGAAAATTTTGTCAAAATTTTATTTCTATAGAAAATTTTGTCAAAATTTTATTTCTATAGAAAACTTTGTTAAAATTTTTTTTCTATAAAATGTTGGTTAAAATTTTATTTCTATAGAAAATTTTGTTAAAATTTTATTTCTATAGAAAATTTTGTCAAAATTTGATGTCTATAGAAAATTTTGTCAAACTGAATAATATACGTATTTGATCGATCTTTTTTGATTTAATATATACAACGTATGGACTTACATACAAGACGGTATTAGGAGGTTTTAAGATACCTTGCCATCGGCAAGCGTTACCGCAACTTAAGTAATTCGATAGTGGATGGCAGTGTTTAGAAAAAGTTTCTAGTCGTGAACAACTCATGTCGTGCGAAACTGGCCTTAGTACATTATATTGGCTGTGAAACTAAAATAATACACAGCAATATTGGCTATATTGCAAACAAATAGCTTCAGGGTACTCAATGCTACGGTGCGCATCCTCAATATGGAATAATTTCAATGTGTTTAACATGGCGGCTCTGAAAAACCCATCTCTACATCTGCCCTAAATATATGAAACCCCAAGAAAGTGACCATCGGGGATAGGTTCGTATGTCGTTTTTAAAATTCCACACTAATTTATTTACTTAATTTATTGTGTGTTTTAGACGGGCTATAGACAGTTCGGACACCATCTATAAATACTAATATGCTAAGAGTACCAAAGATTTAGCTCCATTATCTGTCGATTCCCCAACCTATTCATGTTGGAGGGTATACTTTTAAGGGTGAAAATTTTTTATAATGTATTATTATATTGTATTTAAGTATATGTACCTTCCTATCATCTAAAAAATATAAATAAAATGCAGTTTTTTTTGGGGGGGGTTTTTGTTATTCAATTCGGTCATGGTGCTTTAAAGCTGGGAAAATGAAGAAGGGAGCAACGGCCAATTTCATCGTCTGACACAACCAACTCCATATATAGTATTAGTTGGGTTGCCCATCATTCGATTGAGTCGACCGAATTTATTTGGTGTCACAACTGCCAACTGGTAGTTGCTACAACTGCCAAAAGGAGGTTGGCAATAAATTCGATTGTCACAACCAATCTGTATTCTCTGTGTAGAAACTTCTACTAAAGTCTGTCTGGGGGCTATATATGATAATGGACCGATATGGACCAATTTTGGCATGGTTGTTAAATACCATATACTAACACCACGTACCAAATTTCAACCGGATCGGATGAATTTTGCTTCTCCAAAAGGCTCCGGAATGAACCAACCGATATGGACCAATTTTTGCATGATTTTTAGCAAATTTCAACCGGATCGGATGATATTTGCTTCTCGAAGAGGCTCCGCAAGCCAAATCTGGGGATCGGTTTAAATGGGGGCTATATATAATTATGGACGGATGTGGACCAATTCTTGCATGATTGTTAGAGACCATATACTAACACCACGTACCAAATTTCAACCGGATCGGATGAATGTTGGTCCTCCAAGAAGCTCCGGAGGTCAAATCTGGATATCAGTTTATATGGGGGCTATATATAATTATATCTGGGGATCGGTTTATATGGGGGCTATACGTAAAAGTGGTCCAATATGGCCCATTTGCAATACCATCCGACCTACATCAATAACAACTACTTATGCCAAGTTTCAAGTCGATAGCTTGTTTCGTTTGGAAGTTAGCGTGATTTCAACAGACGGACGGACGGACGGACTGACATGCTTAAATCGACTCACCACGACGCAGAATATATGTATGTACATACTTTATGCGGTCTTAGAGCAATATTTCGATGTGTTACAAACGGAATGACAAAGTTAATATACCCCCCGACCTATGGTGGAGGGTATAAAAAATAGGATAGGGAGAAAGTGTAAATTCTCGAACAGATATCGAAGAATCACGTACTCTATATTCATTTACTCACCTTCTCCCACGTTCTGTAAATTTCAAGTGAATCGAGTATTTTAGATTTTGCTTGATTGTTTTAAAAATAGGGCGTCCCATTGCCCGATCAAATATTGAAAAGAGTTAGGCGTTGTTTGTTCAGAGATAACCCAAAAATATCGGAGATATTTGGTTAAACTTTCAAAGGAGCAGGTCCCCTTCACCGTCAAAATATTTAACAAGTAAGGAAAGTTTAAAGTCTATACTATATTATACCCTGCACCACTTTGTAGATCAAAATTTTCCATACCATATCACATCCGTCAAATGTGTTGGGGGCTATATATAAAGATTTTTCCCAAATACATACATTTAAATATCACTCGATCTGGACAGAATTTGATAGACTTCTACAAAATCTACAGACTCAAAATTTAAGTCGGCTAATGCACTAGGGTGGAACACAATGTTAATAAAAAATATGGGAAACATTTAAATCTGAAGCAATTTTAAGGAAACTTCGCAAAGTTATATATATATATATATATATATATATATATATATATATATATATATATATATATATATATATATATATATATATATATATATATATATATATATATATATATATATATATATATATATATATATAATTCACAGTGTGGCACAGGGTATAAAAATCAAGTACCCCATACTAAATTCCTAACCTCCACCACGTCCTCGGAAAATTTCAAGTAAATTCGAGAAGTTTTGTTTTTGTTATCGCTGGTTTCTTCTTCGTTTATTATCAGTGTTCTAAATTACATTAAATTATTTTCGCTGTACTTTAAAAAAAGTCTGAAAAAAATAGTCGACTAAATATCGAAAACTAAAGTGGCGGATCTTTGCCTGGATGCCAACCCAAATCTTCCCTGACAATTTCAGAAAATCGAAGAACTTAGATCCAATTTCCAAAATGAGGACAAGGTAAAGTCCCCCTTCCCGTCCAAATATTAAAAAATATTAACCATATTAACTTCATAATGTCCCTACACGTCTCTGTAAATTTCAAGTAAATCGGAGAAGTTAAATTTTTTCACTGCACAGAAAAAAATATCACCAAAATATTTCCAATTTGATTAATGTTAAAAATATTTTCCATTTATAAATTAATCGGTACAATGAACTTTTTAAGATAGAAGATAGAAATATTAAGTTAATTAAGTCAATGATTGAAAAATTTTTAATTAAAACATTAATCGATACAATTAACTTTTTAATCATACTCAGTCAATTAAAATAAATGATGGACATTTTCTTAATTTTTGACCAAAAATTTATTACAAACAATCCATGTTTTAATCAAAATAAAACTATCTCAGTAAAGAAAATAATTGAAAATAGTGAAGTTTTTAATGAACAAATCAATGGAGGTTTGCAATCAACATCAATTAAATTTTGAATCAATTAAAAATTTAATTGAAATTTGCTAATGAAATCAATTAATTTTTTAATCAAGTATTTTTTTTTAATGTCCAATTAAAACTGTAATTGATACTACCATATTCGTGATTGAAGACATTTCAATTAAAAACTTAATTGGATCAATTAATTTCGTGATTGAATCAGAATCTTTTTGGTGTGTGTGTACTGTAAAAAAAATGTCTCCCTCCTCGACTAAATATCGAAAAATAAAGTAGCGAATCTTAGTCTAGATTTCAACCACAACCTTCGCTTAAAATTTCAAGCAAATCGGTCAACTTCGGTCCAATTTTGTAAAAGTGATCGATGTTCATGATTATATCAAAAACATAATAATTTCCATAGTAAATTCATGTGACATGAATTTACTATTCTAACAATAGATCGACCAAAAACCAAATAAAAAACTCATAATAATTTCCATGAACTAAAACAGGGTGAAATTGGTTTTCGAACCCTGAAGGGTCCACTGTTTTTTGAGAGTATGTTGGACAGTATTTTTTTTTTCCAATGCATGAATGTGCCAACGCGCCACCCATCACAATTCACACTCCCTGCCGCATCTTCAATCGGCCGCATGTCGATACTAGGCAATGAATTTTGGTCAGTTTAGCAGTTTTTGAAGCACCTGGAAGTGGCACATGGTAAGATATCCGTCTTTTGGTACCATTTTTTATTTTAAGCCCCCTATTAACCGAAAAGACACTTTATTGACCAAATCTATGTAATTTTCACAAAAAACAAAAGGCGAAAAGCATTTGACTTTTTTGTCTATTGTCTAATTCATTCATTCAGTTTGCGCTCTAAAGGACATCAACCTTATCCTTTTTCGAAGTAATATTTGATCAGTTGCTAGATTTCATTCTTTTGTCTATGGTCGGTCAAAAAACAAATCAATGGAGTTCATTGATTTCTTGCACATTTTCAATCTATCAGCATTGTTTGTAGATCGTAAATTTACTCCAAAAACGAAGTGACTGAATGTGAGTTACGTAAATAAAAATGTATGTCACCATGTTGCTATAACATTTTTTAGTTTTTTTTCTCTGTTAGATTATTTTAGATAGGGATACTTAGATGTCCTTACACATTTAATGATACCACATTGTAGTCCGAAGATTACAACATTTGTCCCCTTCATTGTTTTTAAATATTTGTGAAGAGTAATGGCTTCCGGACCTTTGTTTTTTAGATTTTTACAATTTTTTATTATTATTATATAGAGGTTTTGCAAGAGTAGTATATGTTAGTAGAAAAATGTTATGCTTAAATGGATTGAATTTTAATGGTCCTTGAAGGAAATTGAAAACAAACAAAAAATACGAGAATACTTCATTTCTTAACTTTAGAGTAAAACTATTCTAAAAAATAGTTACTTAATTTTAAAGATTAAGTAACCAATTTCTATATAATATTAGGGTTTATTTTCATACAAAATCATGGGCTGCTACACACAAAAAAATTTAAGTTGAGTTATGGGAAAAATGTGCCTGGTAGAATACTGCGCAACAATATTGTTTTCTGTACTCACATACATAGAACTAATTATCCGGCTAATGAACCAATTTGTCGTGCGTTAAATGAATTCAATAATATCTCCAAAAATGATCTTGACTTTTGTGTAAATTTTGTTAAGTTCAGAGAGATTTTGGATTTTATTATATCCTCCATCATAAGATGAAGGTATATTAACTTTGTCATTGCTCTAAGACCCCATAAAGTATATATATTCTGGGTCGTGGTGAAATTCTGAGTCGATCGGAGCATGTCCGACTGTCCGTCCGTCTGTTGAAATCACGCTAACTTCCGAACAAAATAAGCTATCGACTTGAAACTTAGCACAAGTAGTTGTTATTGATGTAGGTCAGATAGTATTGCAAATGGGCCATATCGGTCCATTTTTACGTATAGCCCCCATATAAACGGACCCCCAAATTTGGCTTGCGGATCCTCTAAGAAAAGCAAATTCCACCCGATCCGGCTGAAATTTGGTACATGGTGTTAGTATATGGTCTATAACAACCATGCAAAAATTGGTTCACATCCGTCTATAATTATATATAGCCCCCATATAAACCGATCCCCCGATTTGGCTTGCGGAGCTTTAAGAGAAGCAAATTTTATCCGACCCCACTGAAATTTGGTACATGGTGTTAGTATATGATCTCTAATGACCATGCAAAAATTGGTCCACATCGGTCCATAATTATATATAGGCCCCATATAAACCGATCCCCAGGTTTGACCTCCGGAGCCCCTTGGAAGAGCAACATACATCCGATTCGGGTGAAATTTGGTACGTGGTGTTAATATATGGCCTCAAACACCCACGCAAAAATTGGTCGAAATCGGTCCATAATTATATATAGACCCCATATAAACCGATCCCCAGATTTGACCTCCGGGGCCCCTTGGAAGAGCAAAATACATCCGATTCGGTTGAAATTTGGTACGTGATGTTAGTATATGGTATCCAACAAACATGCAGGAATTGGTTCACATCAGTCCATAATTATATATAGCTCCCATATAAACCGATCCCCAGATTTGACCTCCGGTGCCTTTTGGAGAAGCAAAATTCATCCGATCTGGTTGAAATTTGGTACGTGGTGGTAGTATATGCTATTTAACAACCATGCCAAAAGTGGTCCATATCAGTCCATAATCATATATAGCCCCCATATAAACCGATCCCTAAATTTGGGTTTGGAACCTCTTGGAGGAGCAAATTTCATCCGAGTCAGTTGAAATTTGGTGCATTGTGCTAGTATATGGCCGTTAACAACCATGTCTAACTAGGTCTATATCGGTCTATAGTTATATATAGCCCTCATATAAATCGATCCCCAATCACACAAAAATTGGTCCATATCAAGTTCATAATTATATATATCCCCCATATAAGCGACCCCCATATTTCAATTCTGGCTCTCTACCTATCGTGCAAAAAGTCCATATCGATTCGTAATTATTTGTAGACTTACCTACACGCAGAGAAGGAATATGATCATCCAAACCATGTTCCAAGAGCAAAATGTTACTTTTTCACGGAAAACATGTTGCATGTTTGTCGAAACCATGTTCTTTTCTCGGAAATTATGTATCTGATTTCGGAAAGCATGTTATGTTTGACGAGAAAAGAATATTTTTACGTCAAAAATGCTACATGGTCGCTGTAAAAAAGTAACATGGTGCTCTTGAAACATGTTTGAGGTGATCATATTCCTTCTCTGGGTGTATACATAACTTTTTTGTCTGATATATACCACGTATGGACTCACAATTTAGAAAACGATATTATGAAATTTTACTATACCACAACCCAAGTAATTCGATTGTGGATGACAGTCTTTCGTAGAAGTTTCTACGCAATCCATGGTGGAGGGTACATAAGAATCGGCCTGGCCGAACTTTCGGCCGTTTATACTTGTATATTTCCAATGTTTAATCATTTAGTGTTTGTCTGTAAGGAAATTTATATCCATAGACTACATGTCTTTAAATAAGTTAATTATCCACCTCGTGCGAAAATTGAACTAAATTTTAGCCCACTCTAAAATTCCAGATTATTTCTTTGGAAGAAAAATTTCTTTCCTAATCATTAACTTCAATATGAAATATTTTTTATTTGGTAGGATTTTCTTAAAATGTTGCTAGATTACTTTTGACAACCGCGCTACTCAGTCGATTTATCGATGTCCGTCTGTCTGCACTCAAAAAGAAAAAAATATTTTGTGAGAAGTACGAATTTTGTAAATCCTTATGCTTCGTTTGAGTATAATTTTTTCTTGTTTTTAAGTTCATTTAACTAACGTACGCTAAAAAGGAAACTTTCTACACGGATGAAAAAGACTGTTTTTCATATGTTTGGCTATAAACATTATATGTTTGGAAAACAAATTTTTAAACACAATATTTTTGAGTGCAAGCATATAATGTTCATAAACTAGCATAACATGTTTGGGACATATATGTTAATATGTTAGAACATATTATGTTTGGGACATAAAATGTTTGTAAATATAATATGCTTGGATGCAAACATATATTAATTTAGAAATAGCCTATAAACATATATGTGTTTAGTAGCTTGGAGCGCTATTTAACAGGGAGCGATATTGAATTAAGTTGGTGGTTCTTGCTTGTTATTACAAAATTAACATTTTATTTTTCCTTGGGCAATTGATCAGCTACTTCTTTGATCATTACAAACTGTGTGGTCCGCTGTTCGAATCCCCGTCCGGCAAAAGGTAAAATTAAAATAAAAAAAATCATAAAATTGAACAATTTCTTCTACAATGTTTGTATTACAGAAAAAGGTGCTAAGAACTAAAAAATCTCGTGGAAGTGAGAAAGATGTGGGGGAATATACAATTAGCAGAAACAAAATTTTGAGCATTCAGGTCGAAAACCTATGTTGTTAGCACCTATATTACCTGTTTATTTTCGTAATTCATTATGATTGTAAATATATAAATAAATAAATAAAATTTTGAGCACAATATTGTTTGGGAGAATTTTTTTTTAAGCATATAATATTTTTGGGTGCAAAATGCTTCCAAACATATTATATGTTCACATAATAACATATTGTTTTTTGGAAGACAACATTATTGAATTTGGATGCAAAAATACAAAATGTTTGGAACTTAGACTACCCAAACATATATTGTTTAGACCAATATGCTTTCAAACATATTATATAATGGAAGAGATCAAACATATAAATGTTTGGGCAATACCCAAAAATGTATATGCTTGAAGCAAAATATGTTTGGGAGTATATGTTACAAGAGCGATTTTTTGTGAGGGTGTACAAACATAAGAATTCCATGAACTAAAATAAAGTTAAATTGGCTTTAGTAAAATAGAGGCTTTTTTTTGAGTGTAATATCTCAAATATGCTAAATTTAATAGAAATCTGTTCAGTTTAAGACAAAGCTTCCATTTACCATATTTCTTTCGGCTGATTTAGACGCATATGATTGCCGGAGGTCGTAGTTTCACTCTAATTTATTTGAAATTCTGCAGAAATATTAGAACTGATATACTAGCAAAGTATGCAAAATTCTGTCGAAATCGTTTCAGATTTAGATAATATCGTGCGTGCATGTGCGTGACTAAGATTTTTCAGTCATGAGTGTGCGTGAGTAAAATATTACTCACGTACATACGGAAGGACAAAGTTAATATACCCCCATCCTATGGTAGAAGGTATAACATTTAAAAAAGTATTGCGCTTTACTTTGTAGCACTACATATTAGCTACTCTATATATTATACTCTTCACCACACTCCAATCGAGCAATCTTTGGTTCTTATCAGTTTGAAAATATCTTCAACTAAAAAATGACTTTATTTATTTAGAAAAATATCGACCTTATTTTATCTTTTTTTATAATTTCTATAGTTTCTACTTATTTAATTTATTTAATATTTTAATCATAACAAAAATTAGTCACAGAAATTAATTAATGGCATAGGTGATTGATGTTATCTTTTCCATGATTGAATCAAGTTCCAATAAAAATTAATTGAAGCAAAGAAAATTTCCCCAAATTGGCAAATATTATATGACAATGGTAAGCCAATTATGTTTCAAATATTCTAATATTTGACTCAATGTATACTTCTCAAATGTACTTTAAACAGCCAATCCGACCCCTCTCTTGTTGAAATACTTCCTTTCCGTTCTCTAACAAGTCATACAAAATATCGTCACAAATAGAACATAGTCCCAATTTCCATATCTTGAACTTTAACCCAATAAGTGTGTCAAACTAATTAAGATCACATCAAGGACTTGCCTTCTGAGATCATGCCAAAGCCAAGAAAATGCCGTCACACTCATTCCACCCCAAAGAAAATGCAAAGATCTTTATTTGTTACAGCATCACAAAACCAAGGGATTTTCCATTTGACCTCAAAGTGTGAGCAAGAAGGTCTCATAGGAAAATACTTACCATAGATGGTATTAATGTAAACATTGTCTTGTTCTCCTCTCTCTCTCTCTCTTTCTCTTGTGAGTACTATTATTTATAAGATGTTTAAGATATCTTTGTGTTTTTCTTTGTCTCTCTCTCCCTCTCACATATGGTATGGTATCTCTTGAATGCTTAAACTATTTCTCTTTTTTTAGATTTAATCCTACTTAGAGATGAACTCATTTGTTTTTCTTTTTTTTTGTGGATTACTTAAAATTTTATGCAAAACAATATGTCTTGTAATTTGTTTACCAATCACACAAAAAGAGATCCTTGAAATTCTTTAGAAAATGAATTCTTTACCAGAAGACAAAGAACAGAAGTAATTTGTTAAAAATACATGTGCTTGAAGCACTTTTGTCGAGTGGTTTCGAGAGTAGATTTTTTTGGGTTACAATCTTGAGTTTTAAGCCGATTTCAAGCTGCTTTATATTTTTTATTTACCGTATAATAGTAGTTTGCATTTTTTTGAAACAACTTTTGTGGTGGCTAATGAGGTTTTCTCTTATCTGGCCACTCATTTGAAAGAAATTCTTTTATTCTTTTCAGGTGATTCAAATAATCATCAATAGAATAAAAAAAAAACATTTGCTATTTAACATAAATGTATTTATTTTAGGCAAAGGGACCATTTTTGAAAACACAACATTTATAAAAAGAATATAAAATTTGCCGAAAATTAATTTCAAAAATTCTGTGCAAAATTCTATAAAATTTTAAATTTGTTCAATAAAAGACAAAAGAATATAATGAACACTTAAGAAATGTAGTACTGCACTAAAAACGAATCGACATTAATGCCAATTTAACTTAATTTATGTTCATGGAAATTATTAGTTCAAATGTACTCCTGCAGTTTAATTAACACTTGATTTTAAACTGAAATCAAAAGAATAATGAAACGCTCTTACAAATTCTAACTCATTTCTTTTCGAAATGCGGAATTTGATGCCCTTGACGCCCAAGACAACTTTACCAAACAGTGGACCGATAAAATCTCAAAACGACACAGGCCTTTCTGGGCCTAAAATACATCTAAGTTTCCAATTTCAGAAATGTCTCATAAATATTGTAGATTTTAGAAACACAAGAATTCAAATCGGGAGATCAATGGGGAGATATTGGAGCTATACCAAACCATGAACCCATACATACACGCAGAGAACGAATATGATCACCTCAAATATGTTTCAAGAGAAAAATGTTATTTTTGTATGGTGACCATGTAACATGTTTGTCACTAAAATGTTATTTTCTCGTCAAATATAACCTGTTTGTCGAAATCAGATACATGATTTCCGAGAAAATAACATGGTTGCGAAAACCATGTTACATGGTCACCACCCAAAAATAACATTTTGCTCTTAAAACATGTTTGAGGTGATCATATTCCTTCTCTGGGTGCAATATATTCTTTTTATTGGATCTACAATACACCTATACCATTTTCATGAAAATCGCATACAAAATTGGGATATTTAGAAGCCCAAGAATTCAAATCGGGAGATCGTTCTATATGGGATCTATACCACAACATGGGCAGATCCACAACATTTTCCATTCAGGCAAATCGTATAAAAACTACGGTTTCTAATAGTCAAAGAAATCAAATCGGGAGATCGTTCTATATGGGGTCTATACCAAAACATGGACCGATACACACCATATTTCGCACCACTATTTGTGGTCCTAAAATTCCTCTAGATTTTCCATTCAGGCAAATCGGATAAAAACTACGGTTTCTAATAGCAAAGAAATCAAATCGGGAGATCGGTCCATATATGGGAGCTATACCAAAACATGCATCGATAGACATCATATTTAGCACACATATTTGAGGTCTTAAATCGTATAAAAGCTACGGGTTCAAAAAGCCAAAGAAATAAATTGGGGAGATCGGTCTATATTCGGTACACTTATTTGTGGACCTAATATATCTCTGGACTTTGAATTTCCGGCAAATCGGATAAAAATTTCTTTGTCTAGAATCACAATAAGTCAAATCGGGAGATCGGTATATATACGCAAAAAAATAATTCTTTCCTCCCAAACGAAATTTTAGACAAACAAAGTTCGTTTCTCATCGCTGTAAGGAAGTGTATTTGGAAGAAAAGTATATACTTTTTGTGATAAACGTTTATTCTTTTCCAGGCTGTAAAAACAATTTCATAAAGACAAACTCAAACAAAAAACATTGGTTTCTTGCTAATTGCATTTTCCCTCACATCTTTCTCACATCGACGAGGTTTTTTAGTTCTTAACACCTTTTCTTGTAATACCAACAATGTAGAAGAAATTATACGATTTTATAAATTTTTAAAATTTTTTTTACCTTTCGCCTGAACGAAGAATCGAACCGCACTTTGTAAGCCAACACACCAACCACTGAACTATGTACCTGTTATGGTCATCAATAGATAATTATCCATATAAGTTATATTTATATAGCATATCTTGCGGCGCCCACGAATCGAATAAACAAAGTTTATTTAACAGAAACAAACATTTAGTTTGGCAGCGTGGAGCAGTGGTTACTACGTCCTTGCATGCCAAGGGTCGTGGGTTCGATCCCTGCTTCGACCAAAGTTTTTTTTTTTTGTTTTACATATATTCCAGATATGTTCGGAAGATTCCGCCAAATTTTCAACATTACATTGTAGTATATTAAAATTTGGACTGTAAAATGTGTCTTATTAAAGACAGAAAAGAACAGTGTTGTTGTTGTTTCAAAAATAACTTTTTTTATTGAAAAAATAAAAAATTTATAACAAACGATTTTTTTGGTGATAAAAGTTTAAAATTTTCGAAGCAATTCAAAAAACTCTAATAAAAGAAAAAAGTTTTCGGTACACGTTTTCCAAACGTTTTTTTTTTTCTTTGCGTGTATGGGGCTATATCAAAACATGGACCATATTCGTCACACCTACTTATAGATATAAAAAAAAACGCCAGAGTTAGATTTTCAAACAAATCGGATTCAAATTGGGTTGTCTTGATGCCCAAGAAGGCAATTCAAGACATAGGTCTTTATGGGGCCTATATCACGTCTTCAATACTGTCTTTAGGATATTTCCCCGTTATTATTTGGTATTTCTTTTGACCCCACCGTCGATGAATACGAACGGGGAGTGACTCACACCATTAACATCAGCAGAGCTTGAGTTATGGTGGCCAATCGAAGCTGTAACAGCTATACTCTTTGGTAAGTAAATTCAATAATTTTGTTTATTTACAAACTGCTCAATTTAGAATGACTTATCATTGGGGAAAAAACCAAATTCGGTACCTGGCCCCTTTTGTGCCAGAGAAACAAATCCTTGGCTCATCTGCAGTCTAATTTTTTTGTGCATCGTTGAGCTCTTGTACTTTTTGGAATCCTACTGGCTTTAGTCCAAGCTTATTTTTCAATATTATTTGCATTCATTCTCGTGATGTTTTCTTCTTCTATTATGACACTACGGAATTGATCAAAAAAGGTATTTTCGGCTAGGACCACTTCCACTTTTGGGACACGTTGCAACACAGCCTGTATCACAGTAACGAGAAATGATAGAGTAATTTTATTCACATTAAATGCTGAAGAAATGTAAATATAAAGCAATCACACTATCACTTTTGAATTCCATAACGAATTACTTTCTTTCTGAATGCAATAGGTCAAAATGCTTTGGTAAGGCTGTAAATAATAAAATAAACTATCAGTAAAATAAATCTATCAGCTCTCAGACAAGTGGCTTAGAAATGAGAGCAACCTGATGTTAGTTGCAATATATATCAGCCACAATGTACACTCAAAAAAAAAGTGAACCCTCTATTTCACTAAAGCCAATTTAACTTTATTTTAGTTCATAGAATTTTTATGTTTGAAGAAAGTTTCTTTTACTCTAAAATTGTTTTGTGTACATTAGTTACATGAACTAAAAACGTGACAAAAGTATACGCAAATGAATTCGCACTTCTTAACAAATAGTTAATTTTTTGTTTTAAATTTTATTACAAATGGGACCGTCTTGATTTTCGAATGACACTAGACATTCTGGCAATTTTTGACTCCAATTTTTTCCTTTAAACTACAAAATATTCTTTAACAAGTGGAAAATTTTAATTATGCCAAGAGGTTATCTTGAAATTGTCAAAAGTTATTTACTTATTTTTGTGATTAGGTAAGGTTAGGTTAAAGTGGCAGCCCGATTAAGATTCAGGCTCACTTAGACTATTCAGTCCATTGTGATACCACATTAACTAAAAACACCTATTACATATGGGCACTTCTAGTTTTAACCGCTGAACCTTCTTGATTATTTTTCTTTGTTGAACCAACCAGATTGTTCCAAAAACATTAGCAGACTGCTTAAGTTAACGTTTTCCAGATCCGCCAGTAATCTGAAGCTATATGCTCCTAAAAGTTGCTTGCGCTTTACACAAAATGCAGGACACTCACACAAGAGGTGTTTGATTGATTCCTTTTCCTCCGCATCATGACATCTCATACAATAGTCATTATACTTCGCGCCAATAGTTTTTGCAAAATCGCCTATCAGGCAGCGATCCGTTATAGCAGATATCAGGAGTGATATCTGACGTCTCGAGAACAATAGCATATCTAGTGTGTGGTTTAAGTTTAAATGGGGCCATATTTGCTTGGTGTCGTTACAACCCTTGCAATTCACCCATCGAACATTTGCCATCATAACAGCCTTCTCACGCAGGATGAGCCTGCAGGTAGCCAGGGGCATACCAACAGATTCTAGGTCCCCTGGAATATGTAAGGTAGTCCCTTGCCAACTCATCCGCTTCGCAGTTCACCGGTATGTTCCTATGGCCAGGCACCCATATTAGGTGAATATTGTACTGCTCAGCCATCTCATTGAGAGATTTGCGGCAGTCGATGGCCGTTTTCGAGTTGAGGAACACAGAGTCCAAGGATTTTATTGCAGGTTGACTGTCTGAGTATATATTAATGCCCACATTTTTTGGAATATTACTTCTCAGCCAATTCACCACTTCTCTTATTGCTAATATTTCAGCCTGTAAAACACTACAGTGATTAGGTAATCTTTTCGCTATACGAAGTTCCAGATCATTAGAATATACTCCGAAACCCAATTGTCCATCCAATTTGGAGCCATCAGTGTAGAAATCTATATATTCTTTATTCCCCGGGGTCCGTGTGCACCACGCCTCACTGTTGGGGATTAGAGTCTCAAACTTTTTGTCGAAAAGTGGACTCGCCAAAGTGTAATCCACTACGTTAGGCATATCTGGTATTATTTTGAGGACCGAACTGTGACCGTAACTGTGACCGAACAATTGTACTTGCAGAGGAACGAAATTTAAAAAACAAACAAAGATTTCTTTTGACGCTAAAAAAAATTTAACGCAAATAAACACATTTAGAGACAAACGTTGCCATGCTTGACATAAATTCTGTTTTATTTTCTCTAATAGAAAGTACTCATAACAAGAGGGAATGTCATTAGTCAAAAATTTCGTTCCGGAGGAATACAATTTTTGTTTGGTAATAAACATATTTAGAGACAAACGTTACCATGCTTGATATAAATTCTGTTTTATTTTCTCTAATAGAAAGTATTCATAACAAAGACGTATTTCATTAGTCAACAATTTCGTTCCGGAGAAAGGGATTTTTTGTTTGAATGTGTATACTTCAATGAATATTCGTTTTAAATTCTTAAATATGAAATAATTGTAAAAATAATTTAAAATAAAAGAGATTTATTATTATTATATTTTTTTAATATATTCTTTATTTATATTTTTATTTATTTCATATATTTATATTTTCAATTTTAAAGCAATCAGTGTAGACATCGATATGCAAAATTTTCTCTTGGATTTTTCAATATCCTTCTTTAATGAAAAACTTTTCCGCGAAAAGCAATTAAAATTTAAACATTTTATTATACCAACGAAATAGAAATAGACAACAACAAAACTATTTCCATAAAACAACAAATCCAAAAACAAAAAAGATTGTCTCTAAAATAGGCGTTTGGCGGATACACAAACGCCAAAAAGCAACAACAACAAATACAAAAGCGATAACAGAATTTAGAAAAAAATATAACGACATCGGCAAAAATCTAACGAAAAAAAAACATCAAACAACGACAACGGCTGAGTGTGTTTTTGTTATACAACAAAAAAGCACACAAAAACAAGGATAATACAACTACAACCACCAACTCGACTACGCATACAAATACAGAGTGTGACACATACACAAGGACATACACATCTATAGGCGTATGGCAGAGCATACATCCACTCAAACAGGATAAACAACAGGAATCCTAAAGAAAAATAAAAGCAAAAAAACCAAAGCTCAACGCACTCCAAAAAAAACCAACACAACACAATTCAGGCAGTCAAGTCAGTCAGTTAGCTAGCGAGCGAGCGAACGAACGAATGACTGTTAGTTGTTTGTGTCGTGATGATTTTTCCCCCATCGGTGGTGGGGATTTTTAACGGAGAAATTTGAAAATGCACAAAGAAATCCAACCAACAACAACATTTGTAGTGTTAGCTTTGTTGGCCAAACCAAAAGATACCAAGAGATTTTATTTGGCGCTTGAAGTGAGCATATAAGTTAAGTGAGAAAAAGAGAAATAATATTATGGAGAGCTTGCTACATGACAAAAGCCATCCATGCACTTCTGCAAAATAATAAACAGCATCTGCAGCAGCACCGGCAGCAGCTCTACTACGGAGAACAAGAAGAGAATAGAAAACTTACGTGTGCGTGCAGTTTTGTTTTTTTGCGAAATCAAAACAAACGCGGAGAGCCATTCAGAAACCACATAATTGTAATTAATGAGGAGGAGAGCATTGGACCGGCCGACAATCGTCTTTGTAAATGAGCAAGGTGAGTGAGTGAGTATTTATGGAGACTGAGGTAGACACGTGGAAAGAGAATGTCACTGACAGTAAAACTAAAATCCAGTGATGGCAGTTTACAATGGTCATCGTTAGCACAATGCCTTCTGTAGATAGAGATGTTAGACAAGAAAAACAGGGAATTTTCTTAATTTTGAGGAAAATTACAATCATAAAAAAAGATCAGAGTAGATAAAATATTACATAATATATATAAAATATTACAAAGGAATATTTTTTATTGTTTAAGTTAGCTATTAAGTTCGAGTTTAGCCGCCAAAATCGAAAATAGATCTGTAAAAACATAATAAAATTTGTATTTGGCAAATTTTATTATAACTTGATGGCGAATGATCCAAAGCAACAATTGAAAAAGTTTATTTTCTTTAAAATGAATAATTAAAAATATAATCGTGTTAGAGCGATAATGTGTGTTGATTATCGGCCTTTTTTTAAAAAAATCTTGAGCAAAAACAGCGGTTGGAGTTAAAATTTGATAAAAAAATTTTAAGCTATATTTGAAATTTAAGATGATTTTTTTGGCAAAATCGAAGTGTTCATTCATTTGTTCGAAAATTGTTTTCTCATTTTGAGTTTATATAAAAAAAATCAAGACATTTTTTTCTCGCATTGAGGAACATTTTACTAGAATAAACGAATCAATTAACTTTAAATTGTTGGAAACAAATGTTATCCCTTTGGTTTTCGAGTTTAAAATCACATTATTTCCGCGATTACTTTTTCTAAAACAATCTGTTAAATCTTGACCAAATCTATGGTATGAAAAAGACAATGCGTATCAATTGAGTTAAACTATTTGCTTTTAATCGCACTATTTTAAAAAAGTAACCGTGAAAATTTCAACGCGAAAAGCGAACATAGTACTGACCTTTAGTAAACAACTGAACGACATTTTTATAGCCAATTTAACTTTAGTTGAGATCATACAAATTATTTGATATCAATTAAATTTTGTCAAATGAGAACATTTTTCTAGTTTTTATGGCTTTTTTCTTACTTGAAATGAATAAAAATAAGAAACTTTTATATAAATGAAGTTAATAATTTTTTTCTAAATTCAAAATTCGCACCAAATAGTTCATATTTTCCTAAAATGTGCAAATTTTACTTAAATTATGTTCATAGTTTTTTTTTTTTAATAAGTAAATTTTACTTTAATGGTTTCTATCTCGAATTCCGTATAGAGCTAAAGACACATAAAACAATTTTATTTTAAATTTTTTCTTAAACAACAGAAAAAAAGTATTTTTAATAAATTTTCTCCAATTCGATAAAAAAAGTATTAACTTTTTGGAATTATTAAAATTGTTTTTTTTTCAATCTATGCCTAAATGTTCTATTGTGGTAGGTGGATGTCCACGATGTCCAATGAAAAATATTGATATCCATTTTGTTCAAATATTTGCCTAAATGAACTAAAAACAAGGGAAACAGTTATGCGCAATCGAAGTTTAATGATTTACTTAATTTGTATTTGCAACAAAATAATTTGGAATATCTTAAAATTTGTAAATTTTATAACAAAATGCGCCATACTTATAATTTTTTGTTTCGAACTACGAAATGTTTCTTTAACAAGATAAAAAACTGAATGTGTAATAAATTTTCTTCTACTTGTCGTAACGTTATTAACTAGATTTTAGTTAAACATTTATTATAAATTACGAATCACATTTTTACACATCTTCCGACAGCCGCTTTGACTGTGTTCACAGTGTAAACTTCACACTAAAACATAGCACATATTCCTCAACTGTTGTAGATTTAAATTTTAAGTTTTCAATAAAAATATATCATATTCCTGTCATTATGCCATTGTTTAGCCATATTTCCATCTCTGGCCTTAGAAGAGAGTGTAGGTGATTGCCTACAAAAGGAAAACTTTACCCACAAGTGTGCGGCGTCTGATGTGACTCCTCACAGTGTGAAAGTAAATGAAATGAAAAGGTTTTTTGATTTTGGTCTCTGTGCCTAACAAAATGCACGCACAGGCATTTATTTAATGAGTGGGTGGAGGGTCGAGGATGTGGAGAGGGGTGATAAGAGAATGAGAGATATTAAAACTAAAGAATGAGAACAATCAAAGATGGGAGCAAATGCAAACAGAGAAAGAGTATATTTTTAGTATGGTCAATTATGGTGGGGAGTGAGTAGTGGGTGTTTGAGGTGAATTATAAGCAAGATGCTGTTGACGCATACTACAGCAGCTGCTGTCGCTGCTGTAAACTGTTGTAAGAATATTTTCGGCATATGGATATTATGAGAGTCAAAACAACGGAGAATAACAACAAACTGGCTGTTGATACAAGAGAAGAATAAATCTAACATATGATGGTAATAATGATGTTGATATTTCTCTCTACAATGTTATTGTTGCTTTTAAATATGGTGGTTGTGATTAAGACGATGATGATGATGACGGTGGTGTGATAATGATGCTGCTCTGCTGTTTTTTTTTGTGTATAGTCGTGATACTCTTGGCGCGTGCTGCCCAATGAATGCTTTTGCCTTTGTTGTTTTTGTTTATTTGAGGGAGACAACGACGACTACGACGCAGAGCATCACATGAAATGCATTAGAAATTAGTTAAGGTCGTTCTCTGGTTTGACTACGTTAGCGTTGCTGTCGCCCCCCAAAACTGCAGCATTGGAGATGACTCTTTGTGATTATGTGTTTCGTTGTTTTTGCCTAGGGAAGGGGGGACATTCAATGATGGTGGTTGGTTTGAATGCTGCTACTGCTGCAAATGAGATGCTTTCTACTATGCTTTGAGCTCTGCCGTGTTGTGTAAAATATGCCCTCCACCACCATTGTCGTGTCTGTGTTTTTGGATACGTTTTTCGGGGGAGCATTCATTACACATTAGATTTTAGTTAATTTTTTCCGTACTTTTAGCGGCGTTGAGTAAAACTTTTCATTAGTCGCGCTCAGAGCCTCCAAACGAAAAGGATGTGCAGACATTAGAAACTAAACAATAATCAAACAAAAAAAGGAAAAAAATATTACAACAAAAAAAGAAACAAATAAATAATTTAGAGAAAAAAAAACACAAAAATTAATTAAAAAAAATTGAAATAAATTTCGAAAAAACAAGAATTTTGAAAATTTTCGTGAAATAAAAAGAAACAAAAATTAAGAACTAAATTCTAAATCCCCCCCAAAAAAAACAAACTAATTTATTAACTTATTAAACAAAAGACCCATCGGAAAAAAATTAAAAAAATAACAGTAAATTTTGTCTGCGGTTTGTGTTCGTTTGGTTGTCCAGCTTATTTGCTTTGTGTGCCGTACGTGTGTGTGTGTGCACTGCTTGTGTTTTTTTTTGTTCTTGTTGTTGGAGTGTGCATTTATGCATTTTTCGCCGCTGTTCGTTGACGCAGTCGTTGCCTTCCCTCCTCCGGAAAAAAATTATGCCATGCCTTGCTACACCGTCATTTCGGTTCTAACAAACGCAAAATTTATCGATGCATTTTTGTTTTTGTAATGCTGTTTTTTTTTTTTTTTCAACGGTCATGCGTGAGATGAGAGTCGTCTAATCATTAAAAAAAACAAACCCTCGAAAACATAACGAAAATAATGAAAAATTTAACTAAATGAGTGGTCATCATCACAAACTTTTTAATAACTGAAGTTTAAGACACTTTAAGCAAATTTACCCAACAAAACCCCATTTCTTCCAAAAAAAACAAAAAAAACCTTCAAAATCCAGGCGATTAAATAGCAACGCATAAGGTTTATGTGGCAGTAACTAAGTTTTTCAAAAAAACAAAAAATTCATTAAGAAAAACATCCCCTTTGGCAAAAAGGATTTGCTGTTGTGCCCAAAAACTTAAAAAAACCAGACAACCCAAATTAAAAAGGAAACTTTCCATCTCAGGACTTAAAGAAGGTAAATATTAATCATTGTTTTTTTTCTGATTCAAAATGTTTTATTTTGAGTCCTTTGCAAGAAACCATTCAGAGAGCGAGAGAAAGATAGAGAGGGAGAAAGCCAATGTATTTTGTCCTCCATCCATTCTTGCCTCTGGATGTGCTGCCATTCACAACTCCTTCCCCCATGTGTCTGCTTACACAAAATCTGCTTGACCATCTGTATGGCTGTTTGTCTGTCTGTATGTCCGACTATTTGTTGGTCAGTCAGTGTCTGTGGAGAGACTAGCAGCTAACCTTCAAAGTTGTGTCGGTTGTGTTTTCCAAAACAAGTCCTCAATCACTATTCAACACTTGGACACTACACCACACCATTAGAACATCATACAGACTGACCAACAGACATACTGCACACCATTTATCCCAACTACAGCAACAATTTGAATAAGTAAAACCAAAAAAACCTAATCCCGCACATTTTATGGAATAATATTAGAATACTCTACAGGAGGTATTAGTCGATATAAGGGGAAAATTAAAAAAAAATAAAATAAAAAAAAAATAAACAAAAATCTATTTAATAACGTGAATGTTGTTATACTCGTAGTTGGGAAATTGGTTTAAGATTCTACCATCAAAGCAACTTCTTCTCAAACTATGGTGAAGATTTCAAAGAGTTCTCATATTCACATATCTATATAGAGATTACAGTCAGAACCAATAATAAAGTCCTTCGTAATTGTTGACTGATCCTTATGAAATTTTCTAGAGAAGTTTTTTGCAAGAATGACTTTAGTTTGCAAGAATGACTTTAGTGTCATACGAAGTTCAAAATGGACGTATTTGTAGTAAAATTTACAAATTTAAAGAAATAATGAACAATTTTGTACGAATTTTGTAAATCTTTATGCTTCATTTGTTTACAATTTTTTTCCAAATTTTTTCGGTCATTTAACTAATGTACGCAAAAAATTATTGGAGTAACGGAAACTTTCTCCCAACATAACAATTCCATGAACTAAAATGATCAAGTTAAATTGGCTTTAGTGAAATAGAGGGTTCGTTTTTTTTTTGTACTTTTTGATATCTCTTAGATTCAGATTCAGAATAAAGATTTTTGAAAGGTGTCTTCAAATTCCCCATTTTGTTGCAAGTTAAGAATAAGATTTAATTTCAATATTTATACCCTGAATCACTCCTGCTCTTGAGACATGTTTGGGATGATCATATTCCTTCTCTGGATGCTGTTTTAGTCCAATCGACTTCAAATTTGGACAACTATGAATTTTAGGTCAGAATTGAACGCTATTGATTTTGAAAGAAATAGGTTCTGATTTAGGTATAACTCCCATATATACACCCAAAGAAAAAATGCTTTCCTCAGGAAGAAAATTTTAGACAAACGAAATTCTCCTTTTTTATAAAGTATTTTCTTTTATTCCAAACAATCCTAAATGTATAATATGCGATTCAATGATTGTCTCCAATTGTTCTAACATAATTTGCCTTTAAAGAAAAATCTTTAACGTGAAAAGAACATTTTTTGCTTGTGTAAAACATCGTTCCTAAGAAAAGAAAACTCTTCTTTCAGTGTATGTCTTTCGCCCGATATGTACTTATATGGGCTACATTTTTACCCTGATTTGATTAAAATTTTGCACAAGGAATATAAAAAATATTATCGCCAAGTGTACTAAATTTGATTGAAATCAGTTCTGATTTCGCTATAGCTCCCATATATATATTTCGCCCAATTTACACTCATATGCAGTATTGCCAATATTTTCCTGGCTCTTGTCCCCAAATTGAGACTCTGTCGTTGCCAAAAATTTCCAATTTGAAGTTAAATTTCCTGAAAAAAAAAAATTCCCCAATAAGTTTTTCACAAGTTTTTCTGAAAAAAAGTAAAAAATTAAATAGAATTTGAAAAAATATGAAATTTTTGTTACACAAGTTTGTCAATTGCAATAAAAACAATATTTCAAAACCAAAACCAGGAGACGAGTGTTCAAAATATCATCCGATAAAAGCTCTCATTAGAATTACTTATGGGTATATAGGTCATCGGATTTTTATCATATGCAAATGGCCAAAATGCTCGAGAAATAAAAATAAGAGTTCGGTGTATTTATGAACGAAAATTTCCTTCTAAATGGTCAAGAAATAAAATTTAAAATGAACCGAAAAATGAACCATATTCTATACACCCTCAAAAAAAATCGCTTCTGTAACATATACTAGTACCCCAGACTCTCGTACCCCAAACCATATATATTTTCAGGATTTGTCCGAACAAAATATTGTTTGTATTATTTAAACTTATTATGTTTTACCTTGGGCATACACTGGTAGAATAAAATTTTAATGTAATTTTCTATATTTTTAAGGTGCCACTTGGTTACTCCCATTCATTTACTTGCGGATTATCTCTAGATCTCTTAATGTTGCTGTTTAATGATATTGAACAATTTCTGAAAATTTCCTACCAAATCCCCAAGTCCTCAACACAAAAAATTCGTCCCATCCACGTAAATATCCTTAATTTGGGGGAAATCCCCAATACTGGCAACACTTCTCATATGATCATTGAGGCCAAAGTTTTACTCCAATTTATGCGAAACTATGAGCAGCGAGACGATTAAATATTAAACGATTTGAGATGGTATCGAAAATGTAGATCAAAAAGGTGGTGCAGGGCATAATATAGTCGGCCACGCATGACTTTAGATTTTCCATTCTTATTTTCAGTGTATACATAAAACAACATTTACTATAACCGAAGAGCGGACGGACAGTTCTAGCTTTGGTTTGCCCTGAAAACTCAGTGGTATGACTTAGGACTGATATCAACAGGTGACTCGTTTGTTTCTAATTAATTTAAGTTAAATAAAATTACCTTTTTTGTCTAAATTACCGGGTCTAATTTACGGATCTGAACTCTTCGCGAATTGTGACTCCGTGAGCAAAAATAGACTTAACGTGGCATTCAATAGTATAGTTCGTTATGTGTATGGGTTACACAGGACCGATCATGTTTCGCATGTTACAAACTCCCTCTTTGGCTTTAGTTCTAATACCCTGCTTAATGTCAAGTCGTTAGTATTTCTACATAAACTGATTTACAAACGGAAACCCAGCTATCTCTATGATAAAATTCGGTTTACCAGATCACCAATGTGGTATCATAATGGACTGAATAGTCTAAGTGAGCCTGATACATCGGGCTGCCACCTAACCTAAGTTCGGCCAGGCCGAAGCTTATGTACCCTCCACAATGGATTGCGTAGAAACTTCTTCTAAACACTGCCAACCACAATCGAATTACTTGAGTTGCGGTAACGCTTGCCGATGGCAAGGTATCTTACGACCTTCTAACATCGTCTTCTAAATTGTAAGTAAATCCATACGTGGTATATATTAAATCAAAAAATACCGATTAAATACGTATATAATTCAGTTTGACAAAGTTTTCTATAGAAATAAAATTTTGACAAAATTTTCTATAGAAATAAAATTTTAACAAAATTTTCTATAGAAATAAAATTTTGACAAAATTTTCCAAAGAAATAAAGTTTCGGTAAAATTTTCTATAGAAATGAAATTTTAACAAAATATTCTATAGAAATAAAATTTTAACAAACTTTTCTATAGAAATAAAATTTTGACACAATTTTCTATGGAAACAAATTTTTGACAAAAGTTTCTATAGAAATAAATATAACTATAGACCGATATGGACCAATTTTGGTAAGTTTATTAGGGGCCATATACTAACACCACGTTCTATATTTGAACCGGATCGGACGAATTTTGCTCCTTCTAGCGGCTCCGGAGATCAAATCTGGGGATCGGTTTATATTGGGGCTATATATAATTGTGAACCGATGTGGACCAATTTTTGCATGGATGTTAGAGACCATATACTAACACCATGTTCCACATTTGATGTGGACTAATTTCAGCATGGTTATTAGAGACCATATACCAACACCATGTACCAAATTTCAGACGGATCTGATGAAATTTGCTCAGCATTACCTCATTAATGCTGGTGACATTTCTGACGGTTTCAAAGCTTCTCAAAGTGGTTTCACTGGAATGTGGAACGCCGTTCGGACTCCCCCATCCTATGATGGAGGGCATAAAAATTAATTAAATTAAAATTTTAAATAATTTAATTTTTATTAATAGTTTTGTCAATAAGCATTCATCAAAATCAAATTGCACTACCCCTTTAATTCAAAATACACCCAACATATTTCCTCAATTCTATTAAATTGAGGAAAGATCAAAATTGTTATTTTAATTTTCTATCTAATTGCATCTACTTTGAAAAAAATATTTACGTGATATTAAAGATTACGCTACCTCAATTTTAGGATGCACAATTTACACACTATTAAGGACAAATTTCTTTAAAATAATGAAATTTTAATTAAAGGAAATTGTATAATCTTTGCTTCAACATTTTTTTTTCATTACATTTAGGACAGACATTTTGAAAATTTGCGTCCCTACGTTAAAGTTGCATGTCTTTAAACTAAGGCAAATTTTCCTTAAAGTTAAGAAACACACTTTTGATTTAAAGAAATCGTCCTTAAATTAAGTGAAATATTGAATATTTAGATTTAAGATAAAAAAGCTTCAAATATAGGCTAAGGCTTATTTTGAGGATTGAACATCTTTGGTTTAAAGTTTTTTTTTTTTTGTTTGGAATTAAGAAAATATTTTTTACTTCGAAGTATCCGTCATAATTTGGATTTTTAAGCTAGCATTTGTTTGTACGTGAATAGCTTTATTAATATATCGGAAAAATAGAATGTAAATTCGATAAATGAGATCTGTATTCTAAATTTAATTTTATAGATCCTAGATTTAAAACCAGATAGGACGCAAAAAAATTTCCTTATTTTAAAGAACCCACATCTTTGGCTCGGAATGAATACCAAAATCCTTAAAGGAAGGTCAAAATCTTTGGATCCAAGTAAACTTTTTTTGAGTGTACTTATGTCTAAAGAAATGACGACCTAAGTAAAACGATTATGACTTTTAGTCATTGTCGGAAATCGATGTAAAACCCATTCGAATTTAACGATTAAAAAGTCCTGGAGTTTGTAGCCATAGTCTATTACTCTATTGTCCCTGCTCTAATTCCATTGTGATCTCCATTAATAAATTTGCCAAAAAGCAAGTGCAGTGTTTTTCTATATTATTCCGAAAATCACCTTCACAATGAATTTATCTGTAGAACTATTTTTAAAACTATTGGTAATCCAATGCGCACAGATGCAAAATGCATGTTTATTTAATTTCATTATTTATTTAATTTTTTTGTTTTGTTTGTTCTTTTTGCAATGTTGATTTATAGCATTTTTTGTGTTACAATACATTTCTTCCTTCAAATGTTTTGCGGTCCGTCTGTCCTTCTATATTTTAATTTTTTTGATTTGTTTAAAATTTTTGGCACTTTTTATTTTATATTTTTTAATTATTGTTGTTTTAATTTTTTTCAAAATGCCTGCATTTTTGTTAATATTGTCAGTTTGAGTTTTTTTTGTTCAAATTTCCCTAAGATGTCTCTTGGTGTTATTGTTGGCTTTTGAATATGTTTTTACGAAATTGTCTTGAGTTTTAATTGTTTCATTTTTCCCCCATCGTGACGTTGATTACAGATATAAATCAGGGTGGTGGATTTTCTTTACTATCACTTGCTTAAGGGAGTTGCGGAGAGCGGTGCAGTAATAAGGAAAAAAATTAATCATCTTTACAGAGATTTTTTCTGTTTTCTATGAAAAAATGATAGAACATTTTGTTAGTCTTTGTTCCTTGTTCCCACACACTCGCAATTAATCGAATAATTTATAAAACGTGCTAGAACAAGGGCGTATAAGCAAAATGGGGGTAAATTTATCACAATAGAATTTTTATAAACTCATATACTCGACCCCAGTGTTATGTGGATAGTGCTCAAATTTCAATGTCTTTCTAAGGATACAAACGTCCAAAACTCGACTAATAGTCGACTAATGTCGAAAAAACACAAAGGCGAAGTCATCACCTGAAAAATCGACTATCAATACTTTAAAAAATTACTTTTAAATTTTACTTGAGTTGGCGAAACGAATGGTCAACGTTTGTGCCAAGTGTGCCAAAGACAGCGTATTACAATCTGGTGAAATCCAAGAAATTTGAATAGTGAGGCGTTATGAACACAGGCCCCGTCAAAAAAGATTTCTAAAATTAACTCCAATTTTTCAAAATTAAATGATTTTCATCTGCATCCAATTAGCATAAACTGTCTCAAACAATTGTCCGTACACCAAACTGTTAAAGTTATATTTCATTTCATCTCAGGCCAGTTCGTTTCAAGTAAATTATATTTTAAAGATCAAGCTTGAATGATTATTTTCTATTTTATACGAAAAAAAAATAAAATAAAATGAAATTATATAGTTGCTACGATACGATGAAATATATTTTCACAAGTTTGGTGTACGGACAATTGTTTGAGACAGTGCATATCCCAAGAAAGTGGAAGGAGACAAACGTTGTTTTTATCCCTAAAACGGGAAAATTCTTTCATTCAGGTGTGAAGGATTACCGACCACTTAGCACAAGGATGCTCTTCTTAAGACTCTGGACAGGTTGATAGACATTAATCTGAGAACTAAAGTTGATTAGATAAAATTATTCTCGAAACTAAAATGGAGTAGGTCTACTGAGACCACATTGCATGAACTAGTCAGCTTTGAAACCTCACTGTTAGTCAATGAATAGACAAAAGTGGATTTTCAATACATCGACAACCTCGATCTGAGATCTCTGGTAAATGCATTATCACCCAGCAAACAAATTTGGAAGTACTTCTAAAGGCACAACTTTAAAAGCACTTCCAAAAATGTCCTTCCACAGATGTTCTTTATTTTAATGCACTTTTTTATAACTCGCTGTTTTCATACTTTTAAAGGGCAATTTTAATTTTTTTTTGTTTCAAATATGTTAAGAACAGAGTAAGGATTAATAAAATGGTACAAATTTTGCCGAAAAAATTCCTAAATTCATTCTAGAAAAATTGCGACGTTTTGAAAATATTTGCGATCAAGGGTTTCAGACAAGCGTTAGATTGCATTAAAAATCATAAAAAATTATAATAATTAATTATTTGTCAAAATGCCACAAAATTTTTTAATTCACATCCAAAACACTGAATTCGGATCACATCTAAAGAAGTGATGCATATTCAGTGAAACGGCTGTTGAAATGGTGGACATCCGTCCTATGACAAGCCCATGTTAAATTCTGCGCCAATTTTGCACCACTTCCGGATCCAAAAAGAGCATTTTGTCTACTTTTTTGGCGACGCTTTTTTTGCAAATCAAATGAGTTAGCAATACTCGGAGCTACGTTATATATTCGATGGTAACTAGACTCTGTTGGCTACACCTGCCAGATCATACAGAGTGAGATGGCTGTTATGACGACGAATGTCTAATGGGGGCAGTGTTTCTAGAAGTGGGGGAAATTCCCTACATGTAGGTTTTTTTCTTCTAAAATTTAGCGTTTTGTACGAACGCAAGGGCACTTTATCAATCAACACAATTTTTAATAATTTTTACATTGTGGTGGTCCTAAAGGAGGAAATTAGAAGCAGGCAAGGCTTGATCTTTAACAATGTGTGTTAAGCACGGTTGCCAAACAAATATCTACCAAAAATTTAAGAACTTTTTACCACAAATCTATCAAATAAATATTTCTATAGAAAAATTTGTCAAAATTTTATTCCTTTAGAAAATTTTGTCAAAATTTTATTTTTATAGATTTTTTGCAAACTTTTATTTCTATAGAAATTATTTTTTTTTTATTATTTCTATTATATTTATATTTTTTATTAATTTTATTTCTATAGAAAATTTTGTCAAAATTTTATTTCTATAAAAAATTTTGTCAAAATTTTATTTCTGTGAAAAAGTTTGCCAAAATTTTATTTCTATAGAAAATTTTGTCAAAAATTTGCCAAAATTTTATTTCTACCGAAATTTTTTTTTCAAAATTTTACTTCTATAGAAAATTTTGTCAAAATTTTATTCCTATAGAAATTTTTTTCAAAATTTTATTTCTATAGAAAATTTTGTCAAAATTTTATTTCTATACATTTCTCAAAAAAATTTTATAGAAACTTTTTCCAAATTTATTTATTTCTATAGAGATTTGATCTACCAAAACATCAAAATTCTACCAAACAGAACAAAATCTACTATTTGTGGGTAAACCGAAAATTTTCCCTGGCAACACTGAATGGAAGTATTGCCAGTGTTGCAAATATGGCACTAGATATGTCAGTGTTTTCAAGACGTAAAGTTTCACTCCTGATATCTGCAATAACGCTGCCTGAATTTCAAGTTTTCAAAAACTATCGGCGTGAAGTACATTGACAACTGCGGAGGAAAAATAATCAATTGAATACCTTTTGTACGAGTGTCCTGCATTTTGTTTGCGACGTAAGCATATAAGCATTGGGGACATATTTCTATAACTCGAGGACCTGGAAAATATTATCTTAAGCAGTCTAATGATTTTTGGAAAAATCAAGTTAATTCAACAGAAGAAAATAATCGTAAGGATTCAGCGGTAAAAAAACTATAAGTTAGTATCACAATGGACTGAATAGTCTAAGTGAGCCTGAAATAAAGAAGGCGGCCACCTAAACTTAACTTACATCTCTAAATCAATGACCCCACATTGAATTTATTAAATGGTCGAATAAATTCCATTCTTTCACATTTATCCCCAATCCATTAACATACGCTCCTGACGACAATTGCCACCCATGAACCAAAGCATTACCTACCACTACTAATCATTTCAATCATCAAAAAAAGCTTCTTACTACATTATTTTAAAAATATATACATACTTATATTCAACAAATATTCATACTGACAACCACACATAGTCACATGTAGTATAGTGGAATATTTACAAAATGCTTTTTTGTTCTGTTTTTCATTGTAAAAAATGCATAAATTTTAGCATTTACGTCTTTTGGTATATTTTCGAAAAATTTTGCCAAAAGAAAAAAACCAGCAACGCTATTGCATCTTCTAAACAACCAAATCAAAAAAAAAAAAAGATTAAAATATATATTTTTTAAATAAACAAAATATCATCTATGTGCATTATTCTGTCCGTTTCTCGTGGGGGAAAATTACCAGAACCAAAGACCACAGACCAGCTATCAGCTACAAGTTTTTGCAATGCATTTTTTTCACAAAGGCATAAATATTTTTTAAAAGAGTAATACACAACCGCAGTCAAGGTCATACGGAAAAGGGGGTGGCATATAAGATATTATTGAAGGTGGTGACGGAAAATAATAACCAGAGGATAATTTAGGTATTACAATGGAATGGCATAATGGAAAATGATTTGTAAAGAACACGTAAGGAGTTAACGAGATAACCCTAAATTTATATAAAATAAATTGAAGTAAAGCGAAACAAAATTATATTAATACACGGACGAAAAAGACTGTTTTTCATATGTTTGGGTGTAAAAATTATATGTTTGACAAACGTATAATTTTTGCGTTCCTATACTAGGGAACGAAGTATTAGACAAACGAAATTCCCCTACTAGCAAATAAACTCGAATTTATGAATGGGGTTTGTAACAATTTTTTTTTTATTTATTTTTAAACATAATTTCTTTGCGTTGCTCGTCTAAAATTTCGTTGCCCAGAAATGAAAGCTCTTCTTTCATAACAGCCTTCTCATGTAGTGTGAGCTTGCAGCTAGCCAGAGGCATACCAACATGTCGTTGAGAGATTTGCGGCAGTGTCTGGCAGAATCCTCCCTGGATCATGTTTATTTTCCGAATATATATTTATGTCAACATTTCTTGATGTTTTCCTCTCCAACTAAGAGGGACTTCAATTTTCTATAGAAATAAAATTTTGAAAAAATATTCTATATTTTTATAGATTTTTTAACAATTTTAACAAGATTTTCCATATAAAAACAATTTTGACAATAAATTCAATAGAAATAAAATGTTGACGAAGTTTTCTATAGAAATAATAATTTGTATTTGTAGCTTTAATTATTAAGTTATCTAATTATCAATTAATTATTAAATATCTCAATATTATACTTATGGTCTCTTCTGTTGATGCTTAAAATCAAATTGGCCACACCAGACTTACAGATAATTCGAAAAAAAAAATAAATGAAATGAATTGTATATTTTCATAAAATTTTCTATAGAAATAAAATTTTGAGAAAATTTTCTATAGAAATAAAATTTTGACAAAATTATCAATAGAAATCAATTTTAACGAAATTTTCTATAGAAATAAAATTTTGACGAAATTTTCTATAGAAATAAAATTTTGACAACATTTTCTATAGAAATAAAATTTAAAAAAAAATTCTATAGAAATAAAATTAAAAAAAAAAATCTATAGGAATTAAATTTTAACAATATATTCTATAAAAAAAATTTTGACAAAATTTTCTATAGAAGTAAGATTTTGACAAAATTTTCTAAAGAAATAAAATGTTGACAAAATTTTCTATAGAAATACAATTTTCACAAAATTTTTTATAGGAATAAAATTTTGACAAAATTTTCTATAGAAATAAAATGTTGACAAAATGTTCTATAGATATGATAATTTTTATTTGTAGCTTTAATTATTAAGTTATCCAATTATCAATTAATTATTAAATATCTCAATATTATATTTATGGTCTCTTATGTTGATGCTTATAATCGATTTGGCTTACATATTATGCGAAGATAAATAAATGAAAATTTTCACAAAATTTTCACAAAATAAAATTTTGACAAAATTTTCTATAGAAATAAAATGTTGACAAAATTTACTATAGAAATAAAATTTTCTGTAGAAATAAAATTCTGATAAAATTTTCTATAGAAATAAAATTTTGACTAAATTTTCTATTGAAATAAAATTTTCTCTAGAAATAAATTTTTGATAAAATTTTCTATAGAAATAAAATTTTGACAAAACTTTCTATAGAAATAAAATTTTGACAAAAATTTCTATAGAAATGTAATTTTGGCAAAATTTTCTATAGAAATAAAATTGTGGCCAAATGCGAAGGTAAATAAATGAAATGAAAATTTTCATAAAATTTTTTATAGACATAATATACAAATAAAATTTTGAAAAAAATTTCTATAGAAATAAAATTTTGACAAACTTTTCTATAGAAATAAAATTTTCTCTAGAAATAAATTTTTGATAAAATTTTCTATAGAAATAAAATTTTGACAAAAATTTCTATAGAAATGTATTTTTGGCAAAATTTTCTATAGAAATAAAATTGTGGCCAAATATTCTATAGAAATAAATTTTTGACAAAATTTTTTATAGAAATAAAATGTTGAAAAAAATTTCTATAGAAATAAAATTTCGACAAAATTTTCTATAGAAATAAAATTTACACAAAATTTTCTATAGAAATAAAATTTTGACAAAATTTTCTATAGAAATAAAATTTTGACAAAATGTTCTATAGAAATGAAATTTTGACAAACTTTTCTATAGAAATGAAATTTTGTAAAATTTTCTATAAAAATGAAATTTTGAAAATTTTCTATAGAAATAAAATTTTGACAAAATTTTCTATGAAATAAATTTTTAACAAAATTTTCTATAGAAATAAAATTGTGACAAAATTTTCGATAGAAATAAAATTTTCAGAAAATTTTCTATAGAAATAAAATTTTCTATAGAAATAAAATCTTGACAAAACTTTCTATAGAAATAAAATTTGTCTTTTTTTTGATTCCAGCTTAAAACCATGCATTGACTAAACTACAAGTGTAGCTTAACCAACATAGGAAAAGAGATATGTTTGTACGAATTTATTTCGGCATAAGCCGGCTATCATGCAAAACCTTTTTTTCGGAAGGTTCAAGTGTGGTTCATTGTTGGGTTTAATGAACTGCCTGAATTTATTCTGATAATTCCGAAACTTCAGTCCATCCAACCAGTCTATAGGGTTTTGCCCAAATAAATTTGACAAACATTCTTTTCCTCTGTTGGTTAAGCTACACTTGTAGTTTAGTCAATGCATGGTTTTAAGCTGGAATCAAAAAAAAAAACACAAAACGACAACAATGCTTAAAGAACAAAACCAACAATAACAAAACAAGACGAATGAGAAAAAAGAAATAAACTTTTTAAAAAAAATTTTCTTTAGAAATAAAATTTTTAAGAAATTTTCTATAAAAATAAAATTTTAAAAAATTTTCTATAGAAATAAAATTTTGATAAAATTTTCTATAGAAATAAAATGTTTACAAAATTTTCTATAGAAATAAAATTTTGACAAAATTTTTCATAGAAATAAAATTTTGACAAAGTTTTCTGTAAAAATAAAATTTTGTTAAAATTTTCTATAGGAATATTTATTTGGAATTTTTTAATTTTGTAAAATTTTCTTTAAATTTTGGTAACTGTGATTGTAATACAGACCTCACTTTTTGAATTTTCATTCTCATTTGCCGATCTCTTTTTAGACTTCATTTGTTGAGTATTCATTCTCATTTTGCTATATGTTAACAAAGTAATTCTTGTAAAATTTACAAATTAATTTCTGCAAAAACATATAACACATTGGTGCAGATACTTCAAATTAAAAATATTTTCTTAATTCCAAAAACAAGGTTAACCCGAAGGTGCAAAATCCTAAAAATAGGTATTATCCTAATTTGAAACCTTTTTAATCCAAAGATTCAATATGTCAGTTAATTTAAAAGCGATTTCTTTAAATTAGTTTTTTTCCTTACTTCAAAGACATACAACTTCAACGGATGTACTCAAATTTCCAAAATTTCGTGTCCTATATGTAACTATAAAATTTTTGGACGCATATAAATAGGTACTTTCTATTAAATACAATTTCATTATTTTAAAGAAATTTAACCAGTTTTTTCCTTCGAAATATTTTTAACAAGTGAAAAAAAAGTAATTATGTCTAATAGATTTTCTTAAATTGGTCGAAAAATATTTTTATAATTTTTGTGAAAGCGGTTTAGTTAAAATTTTCTAAATTTGAACTAAATTTTCCTTCTTGGTGGGTTCACTGTTTTATGAGTGTAATATTGCGGGCCATAATAATTAGGTTTTGCAAAATTTTTTGCTTTGTAATCATTTATGGAAATATCTATCAAAATTTTTAAAATTTGTCCAACATTATTTTCTCTTTAATTTATTTTTAAAATATCTTCATTTTACGAAAAAGTTCCTTTTGACTCAATCAATAAATTCAATTAAAATTACTTTCAATGCACTGTACACATAGTAATGATCTACTCATCTCATATCTTATAAAGTGAATAATACACAACAAATGCACTCTATCGAAATTATTTTCAGTTTCCCGATAATGATAGTGGTGATGGGGCTGCTCTTCTACAGCCGGTGTTGTGTGTTTTTTCGGATACATTTTTTTTTCGTTGCATTTTTGCCATCCTAATATTAATTTTACACTTGGCCTCTAAAATGGTAGGAACGTTGGCAACAACAACAACGAAATCGAACAAATATCTGTGTTTCATAGAAAACTATCCAAATATTCCTACGCTTTTGAATATTTACAAAATAAAAACCTCAGCACCCCAAATCAAGAACGAAGCAAAAAAACAACGCGATCTTTACCAGAAGATTTTAAAGTAGCAACGTGTTTTGTTTAGAAATCCCACAAAAGCAAATAGAAAGAAGAAAACAACAACAACGCCAACAACAAAAGAACAAACTCTTTATCAAAATGAAAAATGTGCGTATTTCATTTGATTTTTTTTCACAAAAATAATAATTGTGTATTCATTGTTCGATTCCACACAAATGGATATGTGCATTTTGGGCATTTTTGTTGTTATCTTTTCATGCTGGGAAGAGTCACAGTAATTGGGAAAATGAACAGTGTGGATGAAAAGTTTGCATCAATATTTTTTTCCAAATTAAAAATTGAATTGAGCTTTAAACAATATTAAATTAAACATTTAAGTGATTGGACTATTTTTTTTTTTTAAATCTATCACAGACATTAAACCTATCAAATAATTTTTTAATAAGTAAATTTTTAAATAAAGTTGGTTATTTATACCATCATTACTGTAATTGAAAAAAATTCCAGTTAATCATTAATTGGATTAATTAAAAAATAAATAAAAAAAACAATATGGTTTTGAATGGCCATAAAATGAAAATCCACTGATTATAAAATAATTAATCGACGGAAAGAAATTTTCATTTTATTGCGTTTAATACATTTATTGCAATATTATAATACAAATATTTTTGTTTATATTAATTTAAATAGGACTTTTTATTAATTTTTAAATTAATCTTAATATTACTTTATCTAACAGTAAAACTAAAGCTTAAATTTAAATTAATATTAAAATTAAAATAAAATTTAAAATTATTATGCAAAATAAAATTGAAGTTGAAACTATTATTATAATTAAAATTAAAAAATACAATAATTGTTTATATCTATGGGATTTGGGAACATTATCTAAAAATGAAAACAAAAATAAAATTTAAAATTATTATGCAAAATAAAATTGAAGTTGAAACTATTATTATAATTAAAATTAAAAAATACAATAACTGTTACTTTCTATGGGATTTGGGAACATTATCTAAAAATGAAAACAAAGATTACTTTAATTTAACTTTTATGTATTATAAAAAATAAAATTAGGTTTTAATTAAATTAGTGGGTAGTGTTTTGACATAAAAAATAAATTTTTTAGTATTTTTTTTTAATTTCAATGGGATTTGTGAACATTATCAAACGAAATAAAAACAAACAATAATTTAATTAAATTTTAGTTTTAATATTAATATATTTAAAAGTAAAACAAAAATCTAAATTTTAATTAAATTAGTGTCTAGACATAAAAAATATATTATATTTGTTAATTTCAATAGGATCTGAATTTAAATGAAAATTTAAATTGATAGTAATATTAATATTGCTATTAAAATTAAAATTAATTAAAAAATTAAAATTGAAGTTGAAAGTGAAATTATAATTAAATTAAATTAGTGAGTATTGTCTATACGGACGAAATAGACTGTTTTTCATATGTTTGGGTGTAAAATTATATGTTTGGAACTCACATTTTTTAACACAATATTTTTAAGTGCAAGCATACAATGTTCATAAACTAGCATAACATGTTTGGGACATATATGTTAATACGTTAGAACATATTATGTTTGGGACATAAAATGTTTGTAAATATAATATGCTTAGATGCAAACATACATTAATTTGGAAATAGCCTTTAAACATATATGTGTTTAGAAAGAGAGACTTAGAGAGTATGCTGTAAGTAACATAATGGAAGTAACCAATTGGCGCCGTAAAAATATATCCATACAAAGAAAATGTCATTAAAAATTTTTACTACCAGTGTATGCCCTAAGGTGAAACATAATATTTTTCAACAATACAAACAATATTTTGTTTGAAAAAATACCGAAAATATATATATATATATATATATATATATATATATATATATATATATGCTTGAAGCAAAATATGTTTGGGGTATATGTTACAGAAGCGATTTTTTTTAGGGTGTAAAGTTAAAAATAAAATAATTGTTAATTTCAATGGTATTTGGGAATATTATCTAAAAATGAAAAAAAAAATATTTTATAAAAAAAAAATTTAATTTAATTTTAATTGAATTAGTGAGTAGTGTCTAGACATAAAAAAAATACTTTTTTTTGTAATTTCAGTTGGATCTGAGAATATTACCTAGGAAATAAAAACAAACATTCATTTAATTTAACTTTAATTTAAATATTACTCTATTTAAAAGTAAAACTAAAATTAAAATTTTAATTAAATTAGTGAGTAGTGTCAAGACATAAAAAATCAAATATTTCTTAATTTTAATGGGATCTGAGAATATTATCTAAAAAAAAACTAATGTAATTTATCTTTAATTTTAAAATTACTTTATCTAAAATAAAACTAAAATTTAAATTAAAATTAATCTAATATTAAAGCAGCGACTTGTGTCTAGACAAATAAAATATATATTAAACAAATAAAATATTTGTTAATTTTAATGGTATCTAAGAATATTATCTAAAAAACAAAAAACATTATTTTAATTTTACTTAAATTTCATAAAAAAAATTTTAAATTAAATTAGTGAGTAGTGTAAAGACCTAAAAAAGAAAATATTATTATTATATTTTAATGAGATCTAAGAAGATTATCTATAAAAATAAAACAATAATTAACTTTTAATATTAATTTATAGATTAATGTTAAAAAAAATTAAAATTTTAATTTTAATGAAAATTTAAATTTACAAAAAACTAATACTTAAACTAAAATTAAAATTACACTAAAGTTAAATTTAAAATTACAACTAAAATTAAAATTAAATTAGTGAGTAGTGTCTATACATAAAAACATAAAATTTCAATGGGATCTGAGAATATAATTTAAAAAAATATAAAAACACAATAACTTTAATTTTAATCTAAAAGTAAAACTAAAATTTAAGTTTAAATGAAAATTTTAATTTATAAACAAACTAACTTAAATAACAAACTTAAAATAAAATTAAAATTACACTAAAGTTAAAATTAAAATTAGAACTAGAATTAAAGTTAAAATTAAATGAGTAGTATCTATACATAAAAATAAAATATTTGTTAATGTCAAAGGGATCTGAGAATAAAATAAAATAAAAAAAGAAAATAAAACAATAATAACTTTGAATTTAATATTAATTTATCTAAAAGTAAAACTGAAATTTAAATGAAAATTAAAATTAAAATTTTTAAAAAACTAATACTTAAACTGAAATTAATATAAGAACGAAAATTAAAATTAAATTAGTAAGTAAAGTAAAACTAAAATTTAAATTTATATTAATTTTAAATTAAAATTGTAATAAAACTAAAATTATATTTACATGTATTGATCGTAAGGACAGCATAGACATAATTCTACGATGCAAAAACAGATCCCAAAAAGGATATAATTTACATAGAAAAAATCCTTAGCTAAATTAAACTTTTTTGATTGCCAAAAAATATTTTTGTACAATAATAACTTTGAATTTAATATTAATTTATCTAAAAGTAAAACTTAAATTAAAATTTAAATGTAAACTAAAATTAAAATTTACAAAAACCAATACTTAAACTAAAATTAAAATTGCACTAAAGTTAAAATTAAAATAAGAACGAAAATTAAAATTAAATTAAGGAGTAGTGTCTAGATATAAAAACATAAAATATTTGGTCATTTCAATGGGATCTGAGAATATTATTAAACAATATAAAAACAAATTAACTTTAAATTTTATCTAAAAGTAAAACTAAAATTTAAAATTTTATTAAAACCAAAATTATACTTACAAATATTGATCGTAAGGACAGCATAGGCAAAAGTCTATGATGCAAAAACAGATCCCAAAAAGGATATAATTTACACAGAAAAAAATCCTTAGCTATATTAAACTTATTTTTATTGCAAAAAAATTGTACTTTAATGTTATTATCTTTTAAGAAATTTTCCAATGAAATTTTCCTTTGTTTTAAGTATGCCTCATTCATTTTATAAATTAAACGTGAGTATCAAGTTCAATGACCGTACATATAAGTTCATATAAATTCAATATGAACTATAGCACAAGGCGATTTGCGTAAGATTCCCAAAAATAGTAAGAATGAACTACAGTTTGGTTAAAATCATCATGATTTGCCGCCAATGATTGTTTTCTTTGAGGTTAGTTCATGTTTTTTTTTTCTTTCAGAGGATGTAGTTTCGTGAATTGCAGTTAAAAATATACACAACCGCTTTGTGGAAATTTCAAAATGTGTAGTATAATTTAATTGAATTTTCGCGTGAGGTAGATCATTCTTCATATAAAACAGTTTATTTTTTTAGTGTAGTTATGTTTCATTCCATGTAATTACTACACTGATTTTTGTGAATTGTGTAGTTTATTTTTATTCATTTCAGATTAGTCCAATTCAAATTAAAATTAAATTTAAAATTAAATGTTTCAAAATTATTTGATCAATTTTTTAACAAAAATTATGTGAACTTTTATCGTTCAGTGTAATAGTTTTGGCTTCCTCTAACAGCGTGTAATGCTATTCATAGTGTAAAATGCATTTTCTTTATTATTTATTCTTTAAAGAACAAAAATTATTTTAGAAAATCTCCTCCCCCCAAAAAAATACATAATCTTATAAATTAATATTTGTCAACATCATAATTTTTGACTGGGAATACATGACGGCGTACATGATGGCTAGGCTATATTGTTGCCAGTCATTTTTGACCAAAATTTCGGCTATTTTCCAATTGCGCGAGCTTGATGTTGTGTTCATGACGTTTTTTTTTTTTGTATTTATGACAAAAAGTTTTAACTAAATACCATATTGTACAGAGAGATACACGTAAGCACTGCAGAAGAAATTAATTACAAAAACTTAATTGTTTCAGATGTTTTCCGCAAAATAAATGCGTTAAATTGCAAAAATGTGTCCACACAATCTCTTTGGAAAAAAAATTGAAAAGCGCGTACGTATGTGGATAAAAATAGTTATGCACTTGTTTTTTTTTGCGGGCTAAAAATATTTAATTAATATTAAAAACACAAATTTTGGACAAATTGGGTGCCAAGCATTTTGTTTTTTTTTTTTTTTAGTTTGATGAACGTGATGTTTTGTGTCAGCGCTTTGAATGAGTACACGTTTTTTTGTGCTGCAATTGAAACAACTCTACCTTCCACAAAATTCGTAATATATGCAATTAAAATAAATTTCTCAATATTAGACTTTTATTTTAGATCTGTGCGCGTACATACACGTCATAAGACCCATATTTTTATCAGTCTATTACAAATTATGAATACAAAATCGACTTTCAAATCGTTACTTTTAAGGCCACATTTCTCAAAATTTTTACTTTTCCTCTATTTGGACTTTTTGATAATTTATAATTTGGCCGATAAAACCATCATACGCTGCATGAAAGTGGCTCTGTGGTATTTTGGCCCATTCCGGACGAGGCGCCTACTTGAGGTGATCTACACTTTGGTATTTTTTAGTACCAACCTTAGTCTACAAAGTGCCTCAGGGGCAAAAGTCCAACGGATTAAAATCAGGAGATTTTGGTGGACATTGTGTAGAATTAAGAAAACATTTTTTATTTTGAAATATTTGATATAATATGGACTTTTAAACACGGTTGCCACTCGAGCCAGAAATAATCTACCAAAATTTAAAAAAAAAATTACCAAAAACATACTAAGTATAAAAGCCTTATTTTACAGTTTTTGATTCAACTCCTACATATCCCTTGAACTATAAATGTGTTGAAGTTTTAAATATTTTTAGCTCGCACCAACAAGGGAAAATTGCTACTTCTACCAAAAGGGAGAAGTTATCTGCAATAAACTTTGATAATATGACGAGAATTCAAATGTTTAAAGATGTTAATTTAATATTGATTTTATAGAAAATTTGGAAAATTTGTCAAAAATTCATTTCTATAGAGAATTTTCTTCTCTATAGAAAATTTTATCCAAATGTTATTTCTATAGAAAATTTGATCAAAATTTTATTTCTACAGATTTTTTTTCAAAATTTTATTTCTATCGAAAATTTTGTTTTATTTCTATCGAAAATTTTGTCAACATTATATTTTTATAGAATACTTTGTCAAAATTTTATTTCTATAGAAAATTTTGTCAAAATTTTATTTCTGTAAGAAATTATATCAAAATTTTATTTCTATAGAAAATTTTGTCAAAATTTTATTTCTATAGAAAATTTTGTCAACATTTTTTTCAATAGAAAATTTTTTTAAAATTTTATTTCTATGGAAAATTTTGTCAAAGTTTTATTTCTATAGAAAATTTAGTAAACATTCCTATAGGAAACTTTGTCAAAATTTTATTTCTATAAAAAAAATTTTTTTAAGTTTTATTTTTATAGAAATTCCCATCCAAATTTTATTTTTTTAGAAAATTTTTTCCAAATTTTATTTCTATAGATAATTTAGTAAAAATTGTATTTCTATACAAAATTTTAATCAAATTTTCTCTCTATAGAAAATTGTCTCAAAATTCTATATCTATAGAAAATTTTGTCAATCTTTATTTCTATAGATAAATTTTGCCAAAAAATTGTTTCTATAGAATATTGTGTCAAAATTTTATTTCTATAGAAAAGTTTGTCAAAATTTTATTTCTATAGAAAAATTTGTCAAAATTTTATTTCTATACAAAATATTGTCAAAATTTTTTTCAAAAGAAAATTTTGTCAAAATTTTGTTTCTATAGAAAGTTTTGTAAAAGTTTTATGTCTGTAGGAAATTATGTCAAAATTTTATTTCTATAGAAAATTTTGTCAAAATTTTGTTTCTATAGAAAATTTTGTCAAAATTTTATTCAATAGAAAATTTTTTCAAAATTTTATTTCTATAGAAAATTTAGTAAACATTTTATTTCTATAGGAAACATTGTCAAAATTTTATTTCTATAGAAAAAATTGTAAAAATTTTATTTTTATAGAAATTCCCATCCAAATTTATTTTTTTTAGAAAATTTTTTCCAAATTTTATTTCTATAGATAATTTAGTAAAAATTTTATTTCTATACAAAATTTTAATCAAATTTTCTCTCTATAGAAAATTGTGTCAAAATTCTATATCTATAGAAAATTTTGTCAATCTTTATTTCTATAGACAAATTTTGCCAAAAAATTTTTTCTATAGAATATTGTGTCAAAATTTTATTTCTATAGAAAAGTTTGTCAAAATTTTATTTCTATAGAAAAATTTGTCAAAATTTTATTTCTATACAAATTTTGTCAAAATTTTTTTCAAAAGAAAATTTTGTCAAAATTTTGTTTCTATAGAAAATTTTGTAAAAGTTTTATTTCTATAGAAAATTTAGTAAACATTTTGTTTCTATAAAAAATGTTGTCAAAATTTTATTTCTATAGAAAATTTTGTCAAAATTTTATTTCTATAGATAAATTTGTCAAAATTTTATTTCTATTGAAAATTTTGTCAAAATTTTATTTCTATAGAAAATTTTGTCCAGATTTTATTTTTATAGAAAATTTAGTAAAAATTTTATTTTTATAAAACATTTTATTAAAATTTTCTTCCCACAGAGAATTGTGTCAAAATGTTATATCTATAGAAAATTTTGTCAAAATTTTATTTATACGGAAATTTTTTCAAAATTTTATTTCTAAAGAAAATTTTGTCAAAATTTTATTTCTATAAAAAATTTTGTTAAAATTTTATTTTTATAGAAAATCTCGTCCAAATTTGATTTCTATAGAAAATTTTGTCCAAATTTTATTTCTATAGAAAATTTTTAGTAAAAATTTTATTTTCATAAAAAATTTTATTAAAATTTTATTTCTGTAGAAAATTGTGTCAAAATGTTATATCTATAGAAAATTGTGTCAAAATGTTATATCTATAGAAAATTTTGTAAAAATTTATTTCTACAAAAAATGTTGTCAAAATTTTATTTCTACGGAAATTTTGTCAAAATTTTATTTCTATAGAAAATTTTTTCAAAATTTTATTTCTACAGAAAATTTTGTTAAAATTTTATTTTGATAGAAAATCTCGTCCAAATTTGATTTCTATAGAAAATTTTGTCCAAATTTTATTTCTATGGATCATTTAGTAAAAATTTTATTTCCATAAAAAACTTTATTAAAATTTTATTTCTATAGAAAATTGTGTCAACATCTTATATCTATAGAAAATTTTGTCAAAATTTTATTTTAAGAGAAACATTTTGTCAAAATTTTATTTCTATAAAAAATTTTGTTAAAATTTTATTTCTAAAAAAATTTAATTCTATAAAAAAATTTGTTAAAATTTTGTCCAAGTTTTATTTTCATAGAAAATTTTGCACAAATTTTATTCGTGGATAAAATTGTGTGAAAATTTTATTCCCAGACAAAATTTCTATGGACAATTTAGTAAAAATTTTATTTCCATAAAAAATTTTATTAAAATTTTATTTCTATAGAAAATTGTGTAAAAATTTTATATCTATAGAAAATTTTGTCAAAATTTTATTTTAATAGATACATTATGTCCAAATTTTATTTTCGTAGAAAATTTTTCACAAATTTTATTCCTAGATAAAATTATGTGAAAATTTTATTCCTAGACAAAATTTTGTCAAAATTTTATATCTAGACAAAATTTTATTTCTATAGAAAATTTGTGAAGTACCTCTTAGGTGGCGTGGAATATCTTGCTACCAATCTACGCAACAGTAGAGGTGTGCGCGTGACACGAAATTGTCGTGACACACCTGATACACGCGTGAATTACGTGAGTCGTGAATAAAATCTGAAGCAACTCTCGTGAATGTGCGTGAATGGGACTAAAATAAATATGTCGTGCGTGAGTAATAAAATCGGCTCGTGAATGTGCGTGAACAAAATTTCTGCAAAAACACGCTCACGATTTATTTCTTACTTGTATGTTAAATTAAATTGATTTAGCTCTCTAACTATATTTTATTTATGAATTTTGTTATCTTTGCTCATTCCCGGTTGGAAAATGTCGAGAGTCTCGTGACTTTTTCGTGAATCACGTGAATTGTCGTGAATCGTGCGTGAGTCTGTAAAAGTAGGTCGTGCGTGAGTACTGATTTTCATTTCGTGAATGTGCGTGAGTGTGAGTGGCTACAACACTTATCGTGCGTAAGCGTGCGTGAATAAATATTTGACTTCGTGAATGTGCGTGAGTGTGAGTGAAATTTCACTCACGCGCAACCTCTAACCCAACAATAAAAAATCTACCATTTTTGGTAGGATACTACCATCTGTGGCAACCGTGCTTTTAAACTGACATGTATTAGTACATGAACAGCAATATTAATATGTTAGCAAAAGATAATGGAAAATACTTTAAATAAGATCTGTATTCTGGTTTTAATTTTAAAAACTAAATAACTTCTTAAAAACAGGCTTTAATTTAAAAAAAAAACCGCATCTATGGCACGGAATCAATACAAAAATCCTTAAAAAAAACCTTAATCCTCAATCTTTTGCTCCAAGTAAAAATCTTTTGCTGCAAGTCTGGTATCTATTCTAGAGTCCCATTCTCCCAAGACCATCTTACTGCCGTAAGAATGTCACACTCGACAGCTATGACCATCTCAGGTATTGTTGCGGCATCCACCATTACACCCACAGTCTCCCCTATTATCCTTTGATGGTTTCGATGATGTTTCGTTTTTCCGTTCATTAGTCAAACATCCTTCAAGCTTTTGATCTGAGCCTCTATAGCTCTTAAGTCCATTATCGTATCCTAGGCTCTGGTTAATTTGGTCTTCATTGTTTCAGTTATGCCAAGATAACTTGTCTATTGGACCCGTTAAAAATCGTCTATATTGCACATTAGAGCCGGAAGATTCAACTATTTGTACTTGGTATATTCTTCTGAATTTTAATTTTCCGTAGAGTTTAAACTCAGAATAGAACTGCATGTTACCACTCCCTTTATTTCTTTTCTTTGTTAGTTTTCCTTTAAGTCTAGAAAATTTTATCTTTCTTAGTCTATGGAAAAGTTTGGTGGTTTTCATTTGAAAGTTTAGAGGGAAAAATCTATTGCCAATTATTTTGCCTTTGGTGGCGCAGCTATCTTTTTATACCATCATACACATACACACACACCCACCCACACATACATTACGCAAATGTAAGTGCTATTCTATCTCTTTCTTATGTAAAGTGGTGGCTCCACGCATTAGCTACCAAGTACATATGCAAAAATCGATGCATACGGATATCCTTAGAAAATTTCCCTAGAGTGTGAGTCTGTGTAAGTAAACACATACACACACTCACACACGCAACGATAAAATCATACTCAAAGAATCCTTTGTAGCGTAAAGTTAAAGGTGACTACATTCTATTGGGTGGAGTAAATTTGAATATTGCTCAGGGAAGAAGAAACTCCAAAGAAGGTGGAGAGGAGTTTTTAAGAGTGATGTTGATGCCGTTGTTTTAGGCTGCTTTATTCGGCGACTCATCGCGCATTTTCTATTTCACCAAAATAAAAAACAACAACAACAACAAACAATCGACTACGAACATTTTCTTCCCCCACTACAAGAACAAGAAGACCATGTACGACGCATCGCCTAAACCAGCGAATGGAAAGAAGAGCAGCGTAAACAATTCGCAGTTCCGCTCTGTCGCAGTTCTGCTTGGTGTTTTAGGAACTCGTCGCGAAGTACATAATCGTCAAACTTTGGTGATGAAGAAAAATTTCTTCTGTCTTTCACCATGGGGCTGGAGACAAGGTCCGGAAAAAAGGGGTAATTTTAAAATTTCCAACATCTCAAGATGATGATGAGGATACGAATGCGAATGCGGAAGTAGCGGCTGCGAATCCTGCTGTTGGCTGTATGGCAAGAGACTGAGGAGCTATAAAACAGGCCCATAGCCTTGGTGGAGGGTTGAACATATTTGGTTGTTGTTGGTATTTTTCGAAAAAAAAACGAAGTCTTACACATACACGCTCTGGTGGTGTTTACACAAGGACATGATGATGATTTAGAACCTCTTGTTGGAAAAAATTCTTTACAGGAGTTTTTGTAAAACTGTCGAGTTTTATGTCCTTTTTCTTTTTTCTTTTTTTGTTTCCTTTGGAGCCAATGTTTGTTGCTATTCTGTGGCAGCCGACAACAGTGTGAATGTGAAATGAAATTCAATTTTTTTTGGTTCTTTTATGAGAGAGAAAGGTGTCTTATTTTGGTGAGGAGTTCGAACTGACAGTTTTGTTTGTTTGTTTTTGTTGTTTCCACACCATGTTGATGCTGATGATGAGGAAGATGGTGGCGGGTGGTTTTTATTTCCTTATAGAGGGAAAAATAAACGAATGTTTTAAAACTGCCAGAGTATTCAAATTGTTCAAAGGATCTTTATGTATGGAGGGCCAAATGGGGCTATGAATGAATTTCTACATAGACTTCTTGAATAATTAATGACATTTTTCGCGTTAAACTTCGTTTTTTTTTTGTGGAATTGTGGGAGTTACTCTTTATATACAAGGAAAGGAGGAGTATGCAAATTTTACTTAAAATGAGGGTTGTTTCTTCTAGGATTAGTCTATTATTTTAGGTTTTATAAAATACTTAAGCATTTGGGGCGAATAATTAATTCTTTGGTAAGAGATGGTGGATTTTGTGTATTTTGTTTTTCGAAGAAATTGTGTATTTTTTAGGAAGGGGCATTTCCATAGTTTATGAAGGAGTTTCCATATATTTTGAGCTATATAGAGATGGTGTATATAGTCTGTATCATTCTGTATAGCTAGAGGAGTAGTAGTATCTACAAAGTGACCCTATAGTTTGATTTAAAGATTATCACCTTCCCTTTAAGGAATTTGGTATTGATTTCAAGATCTTTGTCTTGAAATCAATACCAAATTCCGGCTTCATTCGATACCAAAATCCGGCTTCATTCGAATAAAGACCGTTGTTTAGGGAGCTATTAACAATTAAATCTTGGCTCAATAAAAGTAAAATTAGAATACACATCTCATTTATCGAATTTTAATTTTCCTTTAGCGATATAAAATCCAAATGTGATGTACAAAAGAAATGTTTTCTTAATAAAAAAAAAAAACAAGTAAGGAAAGTCTAAAGTCAGGCGGGGCCGACTATATTATACCCCGCACCACTTTGTAGATCTAAATTTTCGATATCCGTCGATATCACATCCGTCAAATGTGTTGGGAGCTATATATAAAGGTTTGTCCCAAATACATACATTTAAATATCACTCGATCTGGACAGAATGTGATAGACTTCTACAAAATCTACACTCAAAAAAAAGTGAACTCACTATTTCACTAAAGCCAATTTAACTATATTTTAGTTCATGAAATTATTATATTTGAAGAAAGTTTCATTTACTCTAATAATTTTTTGCGTACGTTAGTTAAATGAACTAAAAGACGGGAAAAAAATATACACAAATGAAGTAAAAATGTTTACTAAATTCGTGCTTCTCACAAAATAGTTCATTATTTCTTTAAATTTGTAAATTTTACTACAGCAGTGTCCATCATGAACTTCGTATGTCACTAAAGACATTCTTGCAATTTTGAACTCCATTTTTGTCTTCAAACTACAAAATTTTCTTTAAAAAGTGAAAAAAATTATTTATGTCTAATAAATTTTCTTGAATTTGTCGAAAAATATTTACTTATTTTTGTGATATCGGCGTGATGCCAGCGCTTGTAATACTGTTTAGTTAAAAATTTCTAAAACTATTCAAAATTTTCTAAAATTAATCAAAAGTTTTCTTCCTGGTGGGTTCACTGTTTTTTCAGTGTATAGACTCAAAATTTAAGTTGGCTAATGCACTAGGGTGGAACACAATGTAAGTAAAAAAAAAATATGGGAAACATTTAAATCTGAAGCAATTTTAATGAAACTTCGCAAAAGTTTACTTATGATTTATCGCTCGATATATATGTATTAGAAGTTTAAAAAAGTTAGAGTCATTTTTACAACTTTTCGACTAAGCAGTGGCGATTTTACAAGGAAAATGTTGGTATTTTAACCATTTTTGTCGAAATCAGAAAAACATATATATGAGAGCTATATCTAAATCTGAACCGATTTCAACCAAATGCATAGCTACAATGCTAATTCTACTCCCTATGCAAAATTTCAATTAAATCGGAGTAAAAGATTGGCCACTGTGGTCATATGAGTGTAAATCGGGGGAACGATATATATGGGAGCTATATCTAAATCTGAACCGATTTCCATAAAATTTGACACACTTGACAACACTACTAATTTTACTCCTAGTGCAAAATTTCAACCGAATTGGAGTAAAACTCTGGCTTCTGGGACCGTATTAGTCCATATCGGGCGAAAGATATATATGGGAGCTATATCTAATTCTGAACAGATTTCAATAAAATTTGGCACACTTGACTATAGTACTAATTGTTCTTCTTGTGCAAAATTTTAAACTAATTAGGGTAAAACTCTGGCTTCTGGGGCCATATAAGTCAATATCGGGCGAAATATATATATGGGACCTATATCTGAATCTGAACCGATTTCTTCCAAAATCAATAGGGTTCTCTTCTGAGCCAAAACACAAACTTGTACCAAATTTGAAGTCGATTGGACTAAAACTGCGACCTAGACTTTGATTACAAAAATATGTTCACGGACAGACGGACATGGCTATATCGACTCAGGAGCCCACCCTGAGCATTTTTGCCAAAGACACCATGTGTCTATCTCGTCTCCTTCTGGGTGTTGCAAACATATGCACTAACTTATAATACCCTGTTCCACAGTATGGCGCAGGGTATAAATACGGACGAAACAACACGTACACTGATGTGGTAGCGCTGAACGGTGAATTGTATCTATCGGGTCAATCCGGTGCAAAGAACCCTCCATCGTGGGATTGACAGTAACGAGTTAATTAAATTTGGTGGCACTACTTGCCATTCTGCTTCTCGTATCGATTCTTTTTATAAAAGGATAAGACTTCCGAAAAAAATTGTTTTGTGTTCAACAACACTCAAAACAAGCCAATTTAACTATATTTGCAAAAACCATTGGCGCGAAATATAATGACTATTGTATGAGCTGTCATGATGCGGAGGAAAAAGAATCAATTAAAAACCTATTGTGTGAGTGTCCTGCATTTTGTGTAAGGCGTAAGCAAATTTTAGGGACATATAGCTTTAGATTATTGGCGGACCTGGAAAACGTTAAAACTTTAGCAGTCTGCTAATGTTTTTGGAGCAATCTGGTTGGTTCAACTGAAGAAAATAATCGAGAAGGTTCAGCGGTTAAAACTAGAATTGCCCATATGTAATAGGTAGTTAAGCCTGAAACTTAATCGGGCTGCCACTTTAACCTAACCTAACCTAACTATATTTTAGTTCATGCAATTATTATATTTTGAGAGCGAGTTTTCTTGTCTTTAATAATTTTTTGTGTACGTTAGTTAAATTAACTAAAAAAGGTGGAAAAAATATGCACAAATGAAGCATAAAGATTAAGTAAATTCGTATGTCCCATCAAGTAGCTCAGAATTCCTTAAAATCTGTAAATTTTACCAATAATGCGCCCATGTTGAACTTCGTTCAACACTAAAAACATTTTTGCCATTTTGCACTCCAATTTTTTCCTTCATACTACGAAATTTTCTTTTAAAATTGAAAAGAACTAATTATGCACAATAAATTTTCTTGTATTTGACAAAAAATTGTTTACTTATTTTTACTTACTTACTTATTTAACATTTTCCAAAACTAACCTATTTTTTCTAAAATTAACGAAAACTTTCTTTCCTCGTTTTTGAGTGAAGGAAGTAGCTTCTTTGACCACAATACTCAATTGAAAAAAATTCAATATGCAATGGATTACGATCCACTCGATTTTTTTTCTATCATACACTGAAAAAAAATATTGACCTAATATGGAAGATTATGCATCTTAAATTTTAGGACTCGAAATTTATGCAATGCTAAGGACAAAATTCTTTCAAATAATGACATTTTAATTAAAAGAAAGTTTATAATCTTTGATTCAAAATTTTTTTCATTAAATTTAGGACACAAATCTTAAAATTTGGAGTCCCTCTGTTGAACTTGTAGATCTTTGAAGTAAGGCAAATATTCCTTAAAATAAAGAAAAACATTTTTAATTTAAAGAAATCGTCTTTAACTCAACTGACATATTGAATTTTTAAATTTAATATAAAAATGCTTCAAATATAGACTAAGATTTATTTTAAGGATTTGAATCTTTGGTTTAAAGTTTTTTTAACATTAAGAAAACAGTTTTTACTTTGAAGTACTTGGCATAATTTGGATTTTGAAACTGGAATATGTTTGTACATGATTACCTTTATTAATATATCGCAAACAGAGAATAAAAATTCTATGAATGAGATCTGTATCCAATTTTAATTTTATCGATCCTAGATTTAAAGCCAGAGAGGTCCCTACAAAATGTCTTTATTTTAAAGAAGCCGCATCTTTGGCACGGAATCAATACCAAAATCCTTAAAGGAAGGTCAAAATCTTTGGATCCAAGTAAACTTTTTTTTGAGTGTAGAAGCGGAATTATTGAAAATAAAATTGCATATTGAAAGGATATTAACGAAAATTGCCAAGGTATTTTGGAAGTAGTTATTTTCAGATAAGCTTTTACTTGGATCCTTAAACTTCTTTTAAGGATTTTGGTATTGATTCCGAGCAAAAGGTGCAGCTATTCTCGAAATACTGATTTTTTTAGGAAGCTATCTAATTTTAAATCTATTATTATTATTTATTATATTATTTTATTGCTTTAACTCTAACTAAAGTATAGGACAGTTTTCCATCACACTCGGTTTGGAGGTATGTATCTAAGTTGATCCCAGATTAATGCGGATTCAGTTTTAAATCTAGGCTCTAGAAAAATTTCAAATTATAACAAATACTTCACATTTTGAATTTTACACAAAATAATAGTAATTTCCAAAAAATATTTAATAAGTGTACTGCTCCATTTCTCGGCAGACTTAGAAAATGAAATCCGAAAAAGCATCACATCTGAAGAACTAATGGGAAATCAATGTAGCGGATGCTTAAAAAGAATACATCCGACCTATGACAACCCAGCAAAAAAAGCGTCGCCAAAAAAGTAATGAAAATGTTCTCCTTGGATGCAGAAGCGATGAATTTAACATGGGCTTGTCATAGGACAGAAATCCTCCATTTCAACAGCCGTTGCACTGAATTTGCATCACTTCTTTAGGCGTGATCCGAATTCAATGTTTTGGATGTAAATTAAAAAATTCTGTGATATTTTGTCAATTAAATATTTTTTGATAATTTTTTTATAATTTTTAATGGGTTCTAACGCTTGTCGGAAACGTTTGACCTCAAATATTTTCAAAATTCACAAATTTTTCATATTGTATTTAGCATTTTTTTCGACAAAATTTAAATGATTTGTACCATTTTATGAATTCATAACCTGATTTTAACCTATTTGAAACAAAAAAAGTTAAAATTACCCATTAAAAGTATGAAAAAACCAAGTTATAAAAAATTGAATTAAAATAACTCCCTGGGTAGTTAAAATAAAGAACATCATTGGGAGTGCGTCTTCTGGAAGTGCTTTTAAAGTTGTGCCTTTGAAAGAACTTCCAAATTTTTTAGTTGGGAAATTCATGTAATTTTCATTGCTTCTTTGATTCATATTTCCATATACACCGAGTATTTAGAAATTCTAAGGCCTGAAATCAGAAATAGTCGTCTAATTTTTTTTTTATTGATTTTACACTAAAAAATTTGCTTGAATCCCATGAAGGATTTTACTTCCTCACTTAAGGGTTTTAGTTTTGATTTGAAACAAATAATTTAGGTACATTTGTTATTGAAGTGTAAAAACTATTATTAAAAAGCAAATAATTTCAGTTTAAAAGTCAAAATTATAATAGCCACCTCAGAACAAAAACATTGTTTTGGTTTTTTGGTTTCAAGAAAACTTTAAATCTAATATTCCAAATACTCAAAAATAAATCCAAACATGCAATATCCTAGTTAATTTAAAAATAATTTCTTTAAAGACCGGTATTAAGTTCGCATTATTGCACAATAATAGTAATTTTTTCACGGTCACTGTTCTTTAATAGTCCATTTTAAAGAAAATAAACATTATCAATTGTTGCTTTGGATCAAGTTTTAAAATAATTTGCCAAAAAAGTTGTAAATTTTTTCCGCTTTCACAGATTTTGTTCGATTTTAGCGACTAAACTCGAAATTAATACTCAGCTTAAATCAAATAACCAACTTAAATCAAATTTTTTTTCCGGCTGAAATGGTGTTAGTATATGGTCTCTAATGACCATGCAAAAATTGGTCCACATCGGTGCATAATTATATATAGCCCCCATATAAACCGATCACCAGATTTGACCTCCGGAGTCTCTTGGAAGACCAAAATTCCTCTGATTCAGTTGATATTTGGTACGTGGTGTTAATATATGGCCTCAAACACTCATGCAAAAATTGGTCGAAATCGGTCAATAATTATATATAGCCCCCATATAAACCGATCCCCAGATTTGACCGATCCCCTTGGAAGAGCAAAATTCATCCGATTCGGTTGAAATTTGGTACGTGATGTTAGTATATGGTATCCAACAACCATGCAGTTCATATCAGTCCATAATTATATATAGCCCCTATATAAACCGATCCCCAGATTTGACCTCCGGTGCCTTTTGGAGAAGCAAAATTCATCCGATCTGGTTGAAATTTGGTACGTGGTGGTAGTATATGATATTTAACAACCATGCCAAAAGTGGTCCATATTAGTCCATAATCGAATACAGCCCCCATATAAACCGATCCAGAGATTTGGTTTTGGAGCCTCTTAGATGAGCAAATTTCATCCGAGTTGAAATTTGGTACATTGTGCTAGTATATGGCCGTTAACAACCATGCCTAACTAGGTCCATATCGGTCTATAGTTATATATAGCCCTCAGATAAATCGATCCCCAATCACACAAAAATTGGTCCATATAAAGTTCATAATTGTATATAGCCCCCATATAAGCGACCCCCATATTTCAATTCTGGCTCCCTACGTACCGTGCAAAAGTCCATATTGATTCGTAATTATTTGTAGACTTACGTACACATACCTTTTTTGTCTAATATATACCACGTATGGACTAACTCACAATTTAGAAGACGATTTAAGATACCACAACCCAAGTAATTCGATTGTGGATGACAGTCTTTCGTAGAAGTTTCTACGCAATCCATGTTGGAGGTACATAAGATTCGGCCTGCCGAAGATAAGGTTGAATAGTCTTTCTAATTGGGTCAAAAAGTTTTAGTAAATAATAAATAAATATTATAAAGGTGATTTATATTTAATAATATATCACACTAAAAAACTGTGAACTCTCTATTTCACTAAAGCCAATTTAGCTTTATTTTGGTTTATAGAATTTTATGTTCGAAGAAAGTTTCCTTTACTCTAACATTTTTGTGCCTACGTTAGTTAAATGAACTAATTATACCCAAATTAAGCATAAAGATTTACTAAGTTCACACTTCTCACACAATAGCTCATTATTTCTTTAAATTTGTAAATTTTACTACAAATGCGCCCATCTTGAACTACGTATGGCACTAAAGACATTCTTGCAATTTTGAACTCCTATTTTTCCCTTCAAACTACAAAATTTTCTCTAACAAGTGAAAAAATTATTTACCTATAATAAATTTTCTTGAAAAATATTTACTTATTTTTGTTATATCGGCGTTATGCCAGCGTTTGCAATACTGTTTAGTTAAAATTTTCAAAAATTAATCTAATTTTTTTTTGAATTTTTTTGTAATACTATTTAGTTAAAATATACTAAAAATAATCTACATTTTCTAAAACTAACCAAAAGTTTTCCTCTTTGTGGGTTTACTGATTTTTCAGTGTAGCATTTTATTTAATAAAATCTATTCGATTTTAAAATTATTAAAAAATATGAGCTTACTCATTCAAATCTAAGGAAGAGTATGCTTACATTTCTGTCCAACCGAACTCAGTGGCGTTTTTCTTGTCTATGATGACCCATACATAATATTCATATCCTTTATTTTTTTTAGCAAAACATACAAAAAACAGGTAAAAACTGCATTTCTTTTTTAATTGTTTCTTTGGCAAACAAAAAAACTCATAAAAAATCTCAAGTCATTCATACTATCCTAATGCATAGTTTCCTCTATGGCCTTATTTTGTTTTTGTAAACATTCTAGCAGGTTGTTTGTGTTTTTTTTACACACACTCTCTTTCCTTTTGCTCTTGGAAATGCCACACTTCCCAACTCTTTTTTATGACTATTTTTTTGTTTATGATCTTTTTTGTGGAAAAGCAAATTTTTTTTCATTAGCTCTTAAGGAGAGACATATGTTTTCATGGCTTAAAATCATCTGTGACCTATGTTGTTGAGAATTTTTTTTCCAGCTTAATAGATCGCTCTAGTTTTCTAAATCACCTACAAAACAAAAAATTGATCCGTTTTGTAAATCCTCTAATATTGCATGATTAGATGACGACGAAGTAGGAGGATTGCTTAATTCCGTTCATAAAATCCCGGATTTGTGAAATGTTTGTGAAAAGTTAAGTAAGGTTCATTTTAAAAGGAGATCAACTTAAGCAATGTCCATACAAATCGCACGCTAATCTGAGCGATTTAAAAAAATAATCATAACACAGGCTTTTAGGGAGAGCGAGAGACTTATGTTTTTAATCCATTCTAAAAATCAAGGCACACGCACACACACACACATGAACATAACCGAATTGATCCACGAAGTGTTAGCTATGAAGCCGACATTAGAACAAAAACTAAACTAAAAACGAACATAAACACAAACACACACACACACACATACCTGACCTTACCTGAATGGCGCGGTTTGGTTGGTGAACCAAATCACTGTGTGCGTGTGTGTGAGGAGTGAAATGAAATTATGTGAGAGGAGAGTAGATTTTGAATATTAGAAAGAGCCTTGTTTGCCACTACCTGTGTTGTTTAGAATAGAGACCCACAAATGATTTCGTTGATTTTAAAAACACACGCACACATTCACACATGTATGGACCCTCTACTCATCGTTTCAAACTTATCTTCAGTGAATAAATATTGACTTTTTTTCTACTAATCTCATGTGCGTATATTTGCGTGTGTGTGCGTGTTGCTAGGTTTCGTTTCCATGAGTTTTCGCTGAGAGGCTGTGTATGGCTGGCTGACTACCACTGCCACCGATGCTTCGGCTGCTGTTTAGGGCCTTTAATATGGTGCGTGTTTTAGATGCGTAAATCGTGCGTGTGTATGTGTGTGTTTGCTTGTGGGTCCTTTTTTGTAGGAAGACGACACAAACCTACAACATCTTCTCACCGCCACCACCACCGCACACAGTCAACGTTGTTTAAATACTCGTCGGTTTTTTGGTTTGAGCATCAGTTGCATTTCATCAACGAAACGTGAAACATATACGCTCTTCTTCTCTTATTTCTCTTCTCTGTTTTTTGGAATATCTCCCCACACAAGAAGAGATATTTGAAGAAAACGAGATTTTTTTAAAAACATAAAAGTGTTTATAAATTTTTTTTCTTAAAAAGTAACGAAAATCAAAAATATTTTTAAATCGAAATTAAAACTTCCAAGAAGTTTAAAAACAGTGTTGGAAAAAAATTTCCATTCAAAATAAAATAATAACAAAAAATTAGTGTTTTATAAAGAGTGAACTCATTCAAAAGGATTTCTTTATCAATAAAGGTATATATCACCAAGGACTTAATTTCTCTACCATACACAAGAACACACGCACATTTGGATTACAGTGATATTTTTTTCTCAAAATAAAACGTGATTGGTTTAAATATGGCCTGGCAAAAAAAAACGCAACACCCTCTAAAAAGTAAAAAAAATGATTACCCCTCATTTGGAGACAGAACTCACCACCCATAAAAAAGAAAAGCACACAAAAATAAAAAGATAGCCTTTTGTCGCCCTTTTGTGGATTTTATGTAAATTTAAACAATTTTTGTTTTTATTTGGAGAATTCGGGCTCATTCCCCCCAATTTTAAGAATTTTCTCTCTCCGTCTCTCTGATATTTATTTGTGTGTTTTTTCATATTTCCCCTTACAAAACCAAATAAAAAAATCAATGACCATAAAAATCCCTCCTAAAAATCTTACAAAAAAAAGAGAGTAAAACAAAAACAGCGGAATCACTAGAGGATAATGTCGTTGTTATTCCACACATACGCTCGCCGATGAAAATCTGCACAGAAAACGCGTAAATTTTAGCGCTTGCGCTGTATCCAAAATTTGTTAATGATTTGCAGAAGTTTAACCCCCCTTTACTGCCTATTTTTTTAACATTCCGTTAACAACAAAATCACAAATTTTTACAAATAATTTTAAGCCTCCTTTTTATGAATATTGAATATTTTTGTTAATTTTCCTTTTTTTCCTTGTCTTTTTAGATTCCCCCCATTTTGGAAAACTGGATTTCCAAAAATAACCAAAGGATTTTCCCTTCCCCCCTAAAAAGGGAGAGTTTTTGGTAACAAAACTCAAAATTCTCTTTAAAAACATTGCCTTCACCCACCACCAACCCCCCCATTCACAAACATGCAAAATTGGGACACTGCCACCATGCAACAAACATCAGCGAATAGCAACAATTTTTTGGAACACAACACATGGTATAACCAAATGTTTGCCGCCAACATAAAACAAGAGCCGGGCACAGTGGTCTCACCGCCCCAGCATTCACCCATGAATACAGCCAGCCATTTGGAGAACTATCTAAAGCAACATCATCAACAATTTGCTGCCAACAATGATGTGTCAGCTACACAACATACAGCCGCCGCCATGACTCCTTCACCCACCAATAATTCGGAATTCTTTGAGGCCTCCAACAGCAACAACAACAACATGCAATTGTTGCAACAACAGCAATATCAACAACATTTCCAACAGGCTCAACAGGCAGCTGCCCAAAATCAAATTAGCTCTCATTTACCTTTGGGTTTTAATCCTTTGACACCTCCTGGTCTACCCAATGCTGTATTGCCAGCCATGTCTCATTATTATACACAGGCCACACAACAAAGACATCACCAACAGACTCCTAGTCCTTGTCTAAATGAGAATTTGGAAAAGTCGGCCTTGACCCCAAGACATACACCACCCATGGATATTACACCTCCCAAGTCACCCAAGAGCTCAAATAACCAAAATTCTGCTGCCTCCGTTAATCAACAGAATGGATCTGCCATGCTTGTGGATCATCAACAAAGCCACGAAGATCAGGATCTTATCTCGAACTCCAGTGAGGATCTGAAATACATAGTTGAGTCTGAGGATGATGAATCGATACGCATGCCCATTTACAATTCCCATGGAAAAATGAAGAATCACAAATGCAAGTCGTGTGGAATGGTGGCCATTACCAAAATGGCTTTCTGGGAACATGCCCGTACCCACATGAAGCCCGAGAAGATTTTACAATGCCCCAAGTGTCCCTTTGTTACCGAACTCAAGCATCATTTGGAATATCACATACGCAAGCACAAGAATCTCAAGCCATTCCAATGTGACAAATGCTCCTATTCCTGTGTGAATAAATCCATGTTGAACTCGCATCGTAAATCCCACTCCTCGGTCTATCAATATCGCTGTGCCGATTGTGATTATGCCACCAAATATTGCCACTCCTTCAAATTGCATTTGAGGAAATATGAGCATAAACCAGGAATGGTCCTAGACGAAGAGGGCATCCCAAATCCATCGGTAATCATTGATGTCTATGGCACCAGAAGAGGACCCAAGAATAAATCATCCTCGGGTGCCGCGGGTCTAAAGAAGGCTTGTAGTGATTTGAAAATTCCTCCTACTTCTCAATTGTCTGCGGCCTTGCAGGGTTTCCCCATGCAAGCGGGTCAAAATACCTCTGCCTCATCTTTGATCTCCAATCAAATGCCAGCCTCTCCTGCCAAAAGTAATAGCTCTGTGGTCTCCGATTTACCAGCCCTCACTTTGAATATGTCTTTGCAACAACAGGCCCGGCTTCCTCAACAATCGCCCAGTTCAGTCTCCACAGAAAATCAACAACAGGCCTCCAATAATCAGCAACAGCAGCAGCAGCAGCAAATCAATAACCTCTTGCCTCCATTGGCTTCATTGCTGCAACAGAATAGAAATATGGCCTTCTTCCCTTATTGGAATTTGAATTTGCAAATGTTGGCTGCCCAACAGCAGGCGGCCGTGTTGGCCCAGCTATCGCCTCGTATGAGGGAACAATTGCAACAGAAACAAGGAGAAATGGCAGGGGAATTCAACCAAGACCCCGAGGACTTGCATGAGGATGAAGAGGCCGAAGATGAGGAGGAACAAGAGGAATTCGATCGCAAATCTGTAGACTCGGCAATGGATCTGTCACAAGGCACCCCCACCAAAGAGGAACAACAAACTCCCGATATGGCCATGAATTTGAAACTTGCTGAAGATCATGGTGACACCCCACTCTTTAGCTCCTCGGCGGCAGTAAGACGTAAGGGTCGAGTTTTGAAATTGGACCAAGAACAAATGAAAAACCATAGCCAACTGCAATCGAATTCGGTTCCCTCCTCACCCCAACATCCTGCTGAAATGCCACGCACCACATCGTCGCCCATACATACAAATGGCATGGCTGTGGGATCACAAGCGAAACTCGATGATCCCTCATCGGCAGATGAGTCCATGGAAACGGGTAATCAAACATCGCATTCACATAATCCCACCGCCAATGCAGCCAATACCAGTGCAAGTTCAACGGCTTCATCTTCAGGTAATAGTTCCAATAGCTCCTCCACCTCAGCCTCAAATAGTTCCTCATCGGCGGTCACTAGTCCTGCGAATACCACCATGTACGAGTGCAAGTACTGTGATATCTTCTTCAAGGATGCAGTCCTCTATACCATACACATGGGCTATCATAGCTGTGATGATGTCTTCAAATGTAATATGTGCGGTGAGAAATGTGATGGGCCAGTGGGTCTATTTGTCCATATGGCCAGAAATGCCCATTCGTAAGATAATTCAGCACACTCCCCCACCCCCTCAACACTCATACACACTCACACTCTCTTTGAAAATACCTGCGACTCTGTCTTGACTTGACTTGAATGCAATTTTTTTTTGTAAATTTTTTTTTTGTTATTATTTTTTATTTCGTTGCTTTGAATTGTATATAGAAAAAAATTTTAAGTAGTTTGTAGGATCTCTTCTTGGGGAACCCAAAAACACAAACACAAAACGAGGCGCCCCTAGAGAGATCTTTACAAACGAAACGTTGTCATGAATTGTAAATATCAAAAAAAAAAACAAATTAGTTTTTAATTTTTATTTTAAGATATCATATTATTTTTATTTTATATATTACATTGCTCAAGAAATGGTTCCTTTTAATTATAATGATTTGAGAAAAATTATATTTTCTATAAATTTAATTTAAACAAATTATGTTTATATGTATGAATGTTCTAAAAAAAATAATTAATTTTTCACTTTTATGTTAGTGTAAGTGCAAGACAAACAAATCGAGCGTAATTTAAATATTTTCTGTTTTTTTTTTTTAGTTTTTAATTTTTATGTATGATTCTCCTCCTGCTACTCCTTATCTCTGCTAATTTTAACAAAAACCTTTAAAGGTTTAAAAATTTTAATTCTAAGTTTTATTTTTAATTAATTTTATATATAAAATATACAAATATGCCAAAATCAAAAACAAATGCCCTAGAAAACAAGGATTTTTATTTTTTAATTATTGTTTTTTCTTTCGATTTTCTCTAATTTCTAAGTTACCACAACGAAAATCAAAACAATCAAAGTCATTAGTTCTGTTTAAGTTTTTAGTTAATAATAATAATAATAAAAATGCTAAAATATTTTCATAAACCAAAATGTTTTTATTGCTGTGTATTTTTAATATAAAGGAATTTATTAACAATTATTAGAGAGATTGTAATTTTTAAGAATTTATTAAACGAATACCAAAACGAAAAAAATTATAAAATCACACAAGAAGAGAAATAAAATGAGAAATCTAATTTTTTTTGAAAATTTAAATATTCAGTTTGTTTTTATTTATTGCATTTTTCCATGAGTTTTTTTTTTCTTTCAATATTATTTCATGATTTTTATCAAGAACATTTTTATTTTGATCCATCATCAGTTTTTATTGAACGCAAATTTAAAACAGCCACTACCAACCAAACTACAACCACCCATAATCTTAAATCCCAAATAATATTTGGGATATCAACTCAAATAACCAATCAACCAACCAACAACCAACCATATTTAATTTGTAAACAACAGCAGCAGCAACAACAACAACAACTACTAATTTTAAGTTTCCATAGACATACGTATATAACAAACAGCAAAACCAACAATAGCCATATATCAGCATACATCATAGATTTTCTTTGCAGTAACAAAAATTTAAAGTCAAGCTCATGGGATAATTAAAAAAAAAATAAAATTTATTTAAAAGAAAAAAATATTAAAAATTTTCAAAACAAGTAAAATCGAAGCTCAATTCAGAGGGTCATGGAAAACCGCGGTCGATACGCTCGATGTCGAATTAATTTCAGTGATATTCTAAAGTTCTACAAGATTTTCAACTTCCAAATTAAAAAAAAAAAAACAATGAATGTTAAATTGAGGTTTTATGAAATGACGCGAAGTAAAATAAAAATTAACTATTAATTCGTTGGCATACAATTTCGTTGAAAAAAATATTGTCGCAAACACAAAAAAAATCCATTTATTGGGAATTTGCTGCAAAATTGACCGTAACGGACTTGTAAAAGAACTGATACCGATGCCCCAGTTTATCTCAATTTTTTTTTCATTTTCGTATATATTCTTCAAGTGTATACTCTGTTGATATGAAATACAATTATAAGAATTATCTATATGTTCGCACAGAAAAAAATATCAACAAAATATTTCCAATGGATTTTTTTTTAATTTTTAGATAAAACTTTATATCAAACTAATAACACAAAGTCACGAAAGTAATCGAAAATAGTTTTTAATTCGAAAACAATTAATTAAAATCAACATCAATTTAATTTTTATTTGAATCAATTAAAAAGTTAAGTTCAAATCAAACCAATTAATTTTTTTATCAAATATTTTTTTATACCAAAAAAAAATTGATAATATCATTTTCGTGATTGAAGACATTTTTCAATTAAAAATTTGGTTCAAATAATTTCGTGATGGAAAAAAATTTCACTTAAAAAAATTTAAAAAAAAACTCAATTAATTTTATTTATTAAAGCCGCAATTATTTGCAATTACTTTCTTAACTGACTTAGTGCTTTAGCAGTGTTGCCAGTATTTTTCTGGCTCTTGTCCCCAAATTATAATGTTTTCGTCCCCAAAAATCCCCAATTTAAACTTAAATTCCTCACAAAAATTCCCCAATACATTTTTGACCAGTTTTTATATCCTGCGCCACACTGTGGAACAGGGTATTATAAGTTAGTGCATATGTTTGCAACACCCAGAAGGAGACGAGATGGACACATTTTGTCTTTGGCAAAAATGCTCAGGGTGGGCCCCTGAGTCGATATAGCCATGTCCACCTGTCCGTGAACACATTTTTGTAATCAAAGTCTAGGTCGCAGTTTTAGTCCAATCGACTTCAAATTTGGCACAAGTATGTGTTTTGGGTCAGAATAGAACCCTATTGATTTTGGAAGAAATCGGTTCAGATTTAGATATAACTCCTATATATATTTCGACCGATACGGACTTAAATGGCCCCAGAAGCCAGAGTTTTACCCTAATTTGCTTAAAATTGTGCAAAATTAGTACTATAGTTAAGTGTGCCAAATTTTAATGAAATCGGTTCAGATTTAGATATAGCTCCCATATATATGTTTTTCTGATTTCGACAAAAATGGTCAAAATACCAACATTTTCCTTGTTAAATCGCCACTGATTAGTCGAAAAGTTGTAAAAATGACTCTAATTTCCCTAAACTTCTAATACAAATATATCGAGCGATAAACCATACATAAACTTTTGCGAAGTTTCCTTAAAATTGCTTCAGATTTAAATGTTTCCCATATTTTTTACTAACATTGTGTTCCACCCGAGTGCATTAGCCGACATAAATTTTGAGTCTATAGATTTTGTAGAAGTCTATCAAATTCTGTCCAAATCGAGTGATATTTAAATGTATGTATTTTGGACAAACCTTTATATATAGCCCCCAACACATTTGACGGATGTGACATGGTATCGAAAATTTAGATCTATAAAGTGGTGCAGGGTATAATATAGTCGGCCCGGCCCGACTTTAGACTTTTCTTACTTGTTTTTAATAAAGCAAAAGGCTCTGCTGTAGAAAATCAGTAATAATTTAAAAATTAACATTTTGTCAAATCCAGCAAATGCAATAAAATCAAGATTTCGAACCACAACACCAAGAGAGTGGTTAGTAGAGGTCTGCATCGAATAACTTTTCACTACATGTATGCAATTCGCTGTCGAATATAGTACATACACTGTCTTTCTCTCAGAGCGCAAGTAGTGAAGTGAAGAGAACACTTGCTTGTCAAATACCACCAAAGACTTATCCGAAACAATATGTGTTCCGAAAAAAAGGAACAATAAAAATGTAAGTACTTGAGAAAAAGTACAACATGGATTCTCTTCACTTCACGTGGTACCACAAGTATTTCTCAGTTATGTGCGAAGCAAACTTTCCATTATTATTAATCATAGATATGTATGTATTTCACATATTTCATATATTTATGTATGTCACACACTTACCTTAACGTTTGCTGTTCTTTATAACAAACCAAAACATATATTATGGAGAGTAACTGTTTTTTTGTATTTCTGAAACTGCACGTGGTACATGGAGTACTCTATGAAGTTTTGTTCTCGCAACATACTTGACGTGATCACTCTGAGTACACTTCAATAAGAAAGAAAGAGGAATATGTGTTTGTTGGTAGTGATGACATCAGAGTAGCAACAAGAAGTTACTCGTGGCTTTTGGTATTCATCAAAATGTGTACCAATAGTTTTGCGACTCTCTCAAATAGATGTACTCATGTAGCAAGTACACGTGTACTCTGCATGTACAAATGGAATTGTGCAGACCTCTAGTCGTTAGGTTGCACCAAGGTGGCTCCCAAATGGTGACCTTACATTTATCAACCAAAATTTACTTCTAAATCTTCACGTAGTAAAATTAGGTGATAGACACGTTGCCAAAATTGGTAGAATTTGAAAAAAATTGTAGATGTTTTTTTTTCGTAAAATTGTTAACGATTTTGACAAAATTTTCTATAGAAATAAAATTTTGACAAAATTTTCTACAGAAATAAAATTTTGACAAAATTTTCTATAGAAATAAAATTTTGAGATAAAATTTTGACAAAATTTTCTATAGAAATAAAATTTTGACAAAATTTTCTATAGAAATAAAATTTTGACAAAAATTTTCTATAGAAATAAAATTTTTACAAAATTTTCTATAAAAATAAAATTTTGACAAAATTTTCTATAGAAATAAAATGTTGACAAAATTTTCTATAGAAATAAAATTTTGACAAAAATTTCTATAGACATAAAATCCTGGCAAAAATTTTTATAGAAATAAAAAATCCCCAAATTTATGGAAATTCCCCACCAAATCCCTAAGTCCCCAACACAGAAATTTCGTTCCCATTCACGGAAAAATATCCCCAATTTGGGCAAATATCACCAATACTGGGAACACTGGTTTTTAGTTTGAATACAAAATTGATTGTTTGAAATAAATTTTTAGTTAAAAATTAAAAACAAAAAATCCATCACTTTTTTACCCTGGAAAGTCGTCCTTATTTTTTGTACACGTCATCCTTCGTCATTTGGACTACGGCCTATTTTAAGACGCTATATTTTGCATCATGAGCAAAAATGATAACCAAAATTGAGTTCATTTTCTTATTCAATTTATTTTGTTTCATAGAATGGTTGAATTAGTATAATTTAAATTTATTATTTCCCTATCATCAAGAACGCATTTTACATCGAAAATGGAATTGTGAGTCGTAGTTTTGACGTAGGATGACTGTCTAGGGTTAATGACTGTCTAGGGTTAATTAAACAGTTTTAAAAGACGTTTTCGTCCGTCAAAAGAAGCTTCGGCCACTGAGCATTCCTTTCTTTGATCCGTTTCCCTAAATGCAAGTAATATTCTTAAATCTATTTTGCCCAAATAGAATAATACTTACATATTCACCTTTCACTTTTTGTTTACCTTTTTTCTGCTCCTAAATCAGAACATACTTCGTTTTCGATAGCATGCTACCTATCGTGTTCAACTTCGAGTAGAAACAATTCGATAACGACTGCGGTGATCCGCGTAAACTACATTACGATGACGAAGTACTCGATTTCGACTGCGGTGATTTGGCCCCTGATTCTTGGCACAAGGAAGCCACCGTGGTGCAATGGTTAGCATGCCCGCCTTGCATACACAAGGTCGTGGGTTCGATTCCTGCTTCGACCGAACACCAAAAAGTTTTTCAGCGGTGGATTATCCCACCTCAGTAATGCTGGTGACATTTCTGAGGGTTTCTATAATTGGTTTCACAGCAATGTAGAACGTCGTGCGGACTCGGCTATAAAAAGCAGGTCCCTTGTCATTGAGCTTAACATGGAATCGGGCAGCACTCAGTGATAAGAGAGAAGTTCACCAATGTGGTATCACAATGGACTGAATAGTCTAAGTGAGCCTGATACATCGGGCTGCCACCTAACCTAACCTTGACACAAGTAGTTGTTATTGATGTCGGTCGAATGGTATTGTACGAGGGTCATATCGAACCACTTTTATATAAACCGATCCCCAGATTTTATTTTCCGAGCTTCCTGCAAATACACATTTCTTACAATCTGGTTGGAATTTTTTGTGTTAGTCTATACCCCATAAATACAGTACGAAAATTGTATTTAAGAACTTTGTTGGCATATATGGGCTTTTCTATCTACCTCCATATGGACTAAGACAAATGTTACCACAACCGAAGTAAGAAGTAATTCGATTGTAGATGACAGTAGAATTTTCTACGCAATCCATGGTGGAAGAAGACCTAAAATTCGGCCTGTCCGAACTTACAGGTGTTGCAAAGCTTCACCCAGAAAAAAGGGGCTCTAATGCCAACTGAACTTTATTTAAGTTCATGAAGATTAGTTGATTTTAGTTAAATTTTGCACAATATGAGTAAATGTTCCTTATTTGAATAATTTTTTGCTAACTTTAATGACGTGAACTAAAAATAAGAAAAAAGTTGTATACAAATATAGTGCACAATTTTACTAAAAAATAATATAGTTCATATTTTCCGAAAATGACAGAAGTTTGCTTAACTAGAGTTGATAAGTCTCTCAAATGAGTAAATTTTACTAAAATTTACCTGTCTCGAACTTCGTACAGCGCTAAAGACATTTTAACAATTGTTAAATCCAATTTTTACTTCCAACATATGAAATTTTCTTAAACAACAGATAAAAATTAATTATTTTTGAAAAATTTTCTTCAATTTGACAAAAAGTAGTAACTTATTTGTAACATGTTGCAATTAGAAAACTATTTTAGTTAAAATTTTCTAAAATAAACCTACGTTTTCTTCCACGGTGGGATCACTTTTTTTTGGGTGTTCTCTTAGTGGTTTCACGGTAATGTGAAACGCCGTTCGGACTCGGCTATAAGAAGGAGGCCCATTGTCATTGGAATCGCCAGCACTCAGTGATAAGAGAGAAGTTCACCACTGTGGTATCACAATGGACTTAGACTATTCAGTCCATTGTGATACCACAGTGGTGAAACTGAAATATCGGGCTGCCACTATACCTAGCCTAACCCAATCTTCCGAGAATCAAGTGCGCAAAACTTGCAGTTAAAAGAGAATTGTGTCTTAAATGTATCCTTATTTCAATTCTCTACTTATTTGCCTCGGAATCAATACCAAAATCATTACTGTAAAGACAAAATCTTTGGAACAGGGCATGTTTTTTTTAATGTAAATTTTGCACAAAGTCGACCATGATTTTTTTTTTAACAATTACTCATAAAGTCGTTTTCGACTTTCAGATATTTAGCGATTCGTTAAAAATCGATCCTTAATTTCCTTTCTTCCACATTAGATGGCTAAACTTAAGTTTCGAGTTCGAAACTGGACTTCTCGGCCATTATGATGATATCTATTAATCGCATTTCAACAATATCGATAGTGTTTTAGTCGATTTAAGTCAATGAAAAGTAAATTATTAATTCTTCAAATTAGCCTTATTTTCAATTAAAAGTTATTTTCGATTTAAAGTATCGAACAGTAGATTTTACTAAAAATATGTCAATATGTATATACTTTTTTGAGGAATTATTACCGCATTTAATAGATTTTTATTTCTTTTTTTTTTTTTTTTTTGATAATCGAAGAAGTCTTCAACGTTTGGTCTTTATATTCGTCAAAGCCTAATTCCAGCAACTATTTGTTTTTGTTGTTTCAAAATTTCTCCCATGAGTTTGAATTTAAATTTGCAATCACCTAAATATTATTCCACAACAGATTTAAAACAAAACAAAAAACAAAAACAACAATAGAACTAGATCCATAAGCCACAATAGTAAGCCATAAACCAGTATATTACAATAGTATTTACGAATAATTTAAGTCAGTATTTGTATTTTTAACAATAGATTTTCAACAAACTTCAACTACAATGTCTTTCGAAAATAATGAAAACCTTCCCCTCAAACAAACAAAAAAAAATAATACAGGATAAAATATTTTTGAAAATTAAAAACAAAAAAAAAACTTAAAAAACAAAAATTTTTAACAATTTTCTAACTTAATTTGGATGAATGTCATAATACTAACTAAAATTAAAATTCAACAATTTAACCACCAAACCAACATATTTCAAATGTTTTTCTTATGAGTTTTTAAATTTCGTTTGTGTTGATAAAATCAAAAGAAAAAATAAATCTCGCAAATCTCTCGATCTCTTGTTTAAAGTGAAATAAAACAAATTGTGAACAAACCAAAAAACCTAAGACATGTTGATTTTTAAATTAAATATATATACAATATACAATATAGTAACTAATACCTATTGAAAAAAAAATAATAATAATTAATAATAAATTATTATTATATACAAAATAAAAAAAAATAAATCACAGGAAACTGAGACTTTAAATTTCACAAGAACAATTTTTTTGTTACAGAATAATTTTTAAAGCTAGACCATTTACCACCAAAAGCCTAAAACATTTAATTCGTTTTGTTCTTTGTTTAGTAAAAATCATAACCAAAATTATGTTTTTCTTTGTAACAATAAATTAAATGTATGTAACAATGTAACTAAAAATATATGAAATATGTTTTTTTTTCATAAAGAATTTTTCACCACGAACGAAAACCATACACCAATACACTCCGATACACAAGACGACGAAAAGACAATATTTATTTTCCTCTATACAAAAAAGTACAAAATTTTCAAAAGCGTAACTCAAACGAAATCAGCTAAGAAAAATGCATTTTTACTCCGACAAAAAAAAAATAAATTAAATAAAATATCCATAAACCTATTTGAAAGAAAATAAAAATGAACTCTGTAAAATTTTAAAATTTCGAAAGATTAACAAAAAAAAACAAAATTGTAAAAAAAATTTCGAATATACGAATTTTTGGATAGTCTTGCAAATATCAGTATACTATAAAAAAATAAAACAAATTAAAATTTGATTGAAAACAAAAAACAAACAAAAATTTATCACATGTAAAATTTGTACTACTAATACAACTTATGTATGTACTATGTGTTGTATATAAGGCAAATAAAAACAAAAATTTCATTAATTTTTTATTTGGGAAAAAACTTTAGATAGATTTTCTTAATTTCTCTAAAACATAACGAATTGCCACATCCTTACACATATATACATACTAACACACACATACACAATTTATGAATTCAGGTTAAGTTTACATTTTAGATGTTTTTTAAAAAACGGAAATGAAGTCTAGATTTAATAAAACTAAACAAAAAAAAAAAAAACAAACCAAATAAAACAGGAAAAAACAAAATGTGAATCATTTGAGAAGATAAAGAAAAATATATCAAATTTTTAAAAATTTTGACAAAACAAAATATTGAAGTGAATTATTTGAATTTTTTTAATGAAAAAATCAAAGGCTTCGATGAAAGGTAAGTATTCCCCATTCAAAAAATGGATTATAAAAGAGATCCTTTCAAAAAAAAACAGTAAAACTTTATGTGTTGTATAAACTGGATACCAGAAGCATCCCAGCGAAAAAAAAGCGTCGGCAAAAAAGTGGCGAAAATGTTCTTTTTGGATCCGGAAGTGGTGCAAAATTCGCGCAGAAGCGATGAATTTAACATGGGCTTGTCATAGGACGGATGTCCACCATTTCGACAGCCGGTGCACTAAATTCGCATCACTTCTTAAGGTGTGATGCAAATTCAGTGTTTTAGATGTGAATTAAGAAATTTTGTGATATTTTGACAAATAACTCATTTTTAAAATTTGTTATGATTTTTAATGCAATCTAACGCTTGTCTTCAACGTTTGACATCAAATATTTTCAAAAATTCGCAATGTACCACTTTATAAATTGTTAATCTTTTTTAACCTATTTGAAATAAAAAAAATTTAAATTTCCAATTAAAAATATGAAAAAAGCCACACCCTCAAAAAAATCGCTTCTCTAACATATGTTTCAAACATATTTTGAAGGAAGCACATATATTATTGGATACTGCCGAAACATTAATATGTTTGTTTTATTTTTATATTTTCACTTCCACGAAATTTTTTAGTTTTTCAATTTTATAAATTTTTTAAATTTTACCTTTCGCCTGGACGGAGAATCGAACCGAGGACCATACAGTTTGTAATCCAACACACTATCCACTGGGCTACGTAGCTGTTATAGGTACCAGTAGACAATTATCGTTATAAGTTACATTTATATAGCATAGTTTGCAGCGCCCACGAGCCCATGCAAACATAACAGAATATACTAGCGTAACCCGGCCCGCTTCGCTGCGCCTCCCGAAGCATATTTTCCTTAACTTAGTCAACCTTATCCTTCGATTTTAAAACAAATTCGAAAAGATTTGAACTCTTTTAAAGAGTAGGATCAGGGGAAGTCTGGCACAAAAACTGAAGTACTGATAAATCACTTCATGGTTTCCACACACGTGTACCGTACATTTCAAAAAAATAGGACTACTTGCTTTTTCGTTTATATACAGAAATAGGGCGGTTATGCAGATTCACTTTCAACCATTTTTTTAATTGTTCTGTGTTCAAATCGTTGGACAATCTTTTATATTTCCTGTGAATTTCAAGCGTGGTTTGTCAAGGCGAGGTAGACTTCATACCGACCAATAAATCGAAAAAAGTACTTAAAAATTGACCATATTAACATTTGTTAAAGTGTTGGACACGGAGAACATGCCTTTCCCAAACATTTACCGGAAAATGAAGCACCCTCTATGTTGTCTTGTCAACTTCATGTAAATTTAAGTTGTTATACCCTGCGCCACACTGTGGAACAGGGTATTATAAGTTAGTGCATATGTTTGTAACACCCAGAAGGAGACGAGATAGACACATGGTGTCTTTGGCAATAATGCGCAGGGTGGGTCCCTGAGTCGATATAACCATGTCCGTCTGTCCGTCCGTCCATCCGTCCGTCCATCCGTCCGTCTGTCTGTGAACACATTTTTGTGATCATAGTCTAGGGTGCAATTTAAGTCCAATCGCCTTCAAATTTGGCACATGTTCCTAATTTGGGTCAGAATAGAACCCTATTGATTTTGGAAGACATCGGTTCAGATTTAGATATAGCTCCCATATATATCTTTCGCCCGATATGCACTAATATGGACCCAGCAGCCAGAGTTTTATATCGATTTGCTTGAAATTTTGTACAAACATAAAACTTAGTCGTATAGTCAAGTGTGCAAAATGTGATTGAAATCGGTTCAATTTTAGATATAGCTTTCTATATATTTTTCGCCCGATATGGTTTTATATGGCCCCAGAAGCCAGATTTTTGGCCGAATTTGGTTGAAATTTTGCGTTAGGAGTACAATTAAAAGTATAGTCAAGTGTGCAAAATTTCATTGAAATCGGTTCAGATTTAGATATAGCTCCCGTATATAACTTTCGCCCGATATGGACTAATATGGTCCTAAAAGCCAGAGTTTTGGCCCAATTTGGTTGACATTTTGCACAGGGAGTAGATTGAACATTGTAGCTATGCGTGCCAAATTTGGTTGAAATCGAGTCAGATTTAGATATAGCTCCCATATATATCTTTCGCCCGATATGCACTTATATGGACCCAGAAGCCAGAGTTTTGTCCCGATTAGCTTGAAATTTTGCACAAGGAGTACATTTGGTAGTATAGTAATGTGTGCCAAATTTGATTGAAATAGGTTTAGATTTAGATATAGCTCCCATATATATGTTTTTCTGATTTCGACAAAAATGGTCAAAATATCAACATTTTCCTTGTTTTTACTAACATTGTGTTCCACCCTAGTGCATTTGCCGACTTAAATTTTGAGTCTATGGATTTTGTAGAAGTCTATCAAATTCTGTCCAGACCGAGTGATATTTAAATGTATGTATTTGGGACAAACCTTTATATATATAGCCCCCAACACATTTGACGGATGTGATATGGTATCGAAAATTTAGATCTACAAAGTGGTGCAGGGTATAATATAGTCGGCCCCGCCCGACTTTAGACTTTTCTTACTTGTTTTACTTAGAAAAGCCTGTGGAAAAATCATAAAATTATGTACCGAGTTCCCAATTATCGACAATCCTCTACTTTCTATTTTCAAAAAATCGGGCAAAAGGGAACCCCCTCCCCCTCCTTCGCTCCACCCCAACCAGATATCGTAAATTCACGTACCCTTCTTCTCCCAATTTGAAGTAAATCGGAGGAGGTTAGACTTTGCCCTTTTTTTGTAAAGGGACGACACTTTCTCTGCAAATTCCAAGAAAATCTGTAATCTTTCCTTCAAGTTTCATAGTGTGGGGCAGGGAGTAAGTTCCCATCCAAATACCCAAAAATCAAGTACACCATATTGATTTCATAGCCTTCCCCTACGGCCTTTGAAAATTTCAAGTACACTTGAGAATTCAGAGGAGGTCTCCCTCCCCGTCCCAATATCGAAAAATGATGTAACGTATATTGTGTCACTCAGTGACAAGAGAGAAGTTCACCAATGTGGTATCACAATGGACTGAATAGTCTAAGTGAGCCTGATACATCGGGCTGCCATCTAAGCAACCTAGCCTAAAGTATATATTTTGTAGGCGTCCCAGAAAATCTCAAGCAAATTATAATTCCAATTTTGACACAGCAGGGCGTCCTTTTCTTGAATTTTCTTTGCTATAAACCTCACGGAGCCCGATACCTTTCTAACGAATGCAAAACCGTAGAAAACGGTTCGTGCGTTCTGGAGTTATTGCGTCAGGAATGAAAACCCGAGTTATTTTTATATATTAGATTTTTCTAAAAAAAATTTTCGGCATATATTTTTGTATTGTATATTAATAAATATCGTAATTTACAAAAGCTTCTCAAAAGAACTTCCATGGAAGTGAAAAATTCAAACGGCACAATTAACTACTAAATTTAGAATTTCAGTAAATATGATTGCTATGAAAATATAGTAGTTACGTGCTGATAGTTAGCCTCATGATATTACCTTGCAAATAATTTTCTTTTAAACCTCCATAAGCTACATCACATTCCCTTTTTTGCTGAATTCCATAGTAGCAACTTGAAAACCACATAGCCAATCATCTTCAATTTAATCTCATCACCCAGTTTAAGATCATCATACATCAACTCTATGATGAATTTCTTATCATAATCAGCCAATTATATTATTAACAAAATCCAAGGAAAAGGAACATGGTATCCTTTTTTTTATAATAGCCTAATACCTCGGAGATCTAACAACTTTATCTTGCCACAAAAATCACCACATCTGACCTAACCGCATCTTAGAGCAAAAAATGCCGAACATGATTTCCTCTATTAGGGAAGTGTGGCATGCGATGAGCCAAATTCTCTAAAGTAGTCTCACTATGGCACACGTACATAAGATCGAGGAAGACAGCATCTTGCCACAAAGGTGGTGATCTTTCTAACATAAAGAAACGCATACAAATTTATTCTAAGCATTGACCTTTGGTGGCATACCACTCAGCATCCTTAAAAATAATTGAAATGATTTTTTTTCCTTTTCTCTTTTTTCTCTTGGCAGACATTGGTTATCATGATGAAATTCTAATTCCAAAATTTCATATAAGCACGAAAAGGGATGGTGCCGAAATGGCTTGTCAAACAAATGTTTTTTTTTCTTTCATAGGGGTGGCTGGATGCAACTGACCTTAAACCTTCCACCTAGCCATGGATCTTGGTATGTGTCCATTCAAGCATCCGTTCTTTAGGCCGTCCATCCTTTATTGTTTTATTTTTCTATGATCTTATCTCAGCTTGTGGATTGTCTTAGAGGATAAGGAGACGTACAAATTCCACTAAAAAAAATATTTATTCAAAAGGTTTTTTTTCGTTTGGACTTAGGAAAAAAACTAAAAATTTTTGTTTTTACGATTTACTACAAATATCCAATAGACTTTTTCTCTACTATTGTAGAAAAATTCAACATAAATCCACTTTTATCCAAAAGGTGTAATTTTCTTTGTTTTTCTATGGTATTTTCATTTCTAGATACCTTTGTGGCTAAATGAGCATTAATGGTTTATTTTTTCTAGTAGTTTTTTGTTTTGGCACTTTTTAGCCGACTGAAATCCATCTGTTGTGGCTACTTGTAAAAATTATGTTAGTTTAGTCTTTTATGTTTTTCTTTCTTTTTGTGAAATTTCATTCATATAATTTTGCACCTTGTTTCAGCAGAAAATTGATTTTTGCTATTATTCTAATTTTTTAATTTTCTTCTATTTTTTTAATGAGAGTCCTTTGTTTTTTTGCTCTTTGCTATCCTCTGGCCACCCATACTCATCATTCATTAGTAATAATTTCATGGCAAATTGTTTGCCTTTTTTTCTTCTTGGCATTGGCATGAGAGTGTCTACTCAAACAATAGGAAACGGAAATGAGTTAATCGAGTTCCGTTTGTTGACGAAATACAATAAAAAAAATTTAATACATATGAAAGAAATAAAGGACACATACGTCTATCAGTCAAACAAGTAAGAAAGCTTGTATACGGACTAATGTGCCTATGTAAGACCCACAACCAACCAATTTCTCGGCTTTAACTATACAAAGAAATGGATCATGAATACGATTACGCCAATATGAGAGCAGGAAATAAATTGATTAATCATATAGGGTGACTGATATGTCTTGCAACCATCTACAAGTTGCTCACTTTTTTACACCGCTCGTCTCACATACATGGACGAAAAAGACTGTTTTTCATAGGCTTGGGTGTAAAAATTACATGTTTAAAACTCAAATTTTTTAACACAATATTTTTAAGTGCAAGCATATAATGTTCGTAAACTAGCATATGTCCCAAACATTTTATGTTTGGGACATAAAATGTTTGTATATATAATAAGCTTAGATGCAAACATATATTAATTTGGAAATAGCCTATAAACATATATGTGTTTAGAAAGAGAGATCTAGAGAGTATGCTGCAAGTAAAATAGTGGAAGTAATCAATTGGCGCCTTAAAAATATATCCACACAAAGAAAATTTCATTAAAATTTTTTACTACTAAGGTGAAACATAATACGTTTGAACAATACAAACAATATTTTGTTTGGACCAATCCTGAAAATATATATGCTTGAAGCAAAATGTGTTTGGGGTATATGTTACAGAAGCGATTTGTTTGAGGGTGTGGGCCACCGTGGTGCAATGGTTAGCATGCCCGCCTTGCATACACAAGGTCGTGGGTTCGATTCCTGCTTCGACCGAACACCAAAAATTTTTTAGCGGTGGATTATCCCACCTCAGTAATGCTGGTGACATTTCTGAGGGTTTCAAAGCTTCTCTAAGTGGTTTCACTGCAATGTGGAACGAAGTTCGGACTCGGCTATAAAAAGGAGATCCCTTGTCATTGAGCTTAACATGGAATCGGGCAGCACTCTGTGATACGAGAGAAGTTTTCAGACCAATGTGGTCTGAAAAGTCTAAGTGCACACAAAAAAAATTTTTTCTGGTTCAATCACGAAATTAATTGATCCAATTAATTTTTTAATTGAAATGTCTTCAATCACAGAAATGATAGTATCAATTAAAAAATTAATTGAAGATTAATTAAAAAATTAATTGATCCAATTAAAAAATTAATTGATACTATAAATTTTTGTGATTGATTTTTGTTTCATTTGTTTCAATTTGTTGAATCAATTAAATTTTTAATTGAATATTTTTTAAAACTCAATTAAAATTTTAATTGGAAAAATTTTCGTTAAATTTTTTTCTGTGTGAGCTTGATACATCGGGCTGCCACCTAACCTAACCTATATATATGCGGCTACATCTAAATTTAAAAAAAAAAATATTTTAAAACATTTTGATAAAATTTTAATTCTACACAAAATGTTGTCAAAATTTAATTCCTAAAGAAAATTTAGTCAAAAATTTATTTCGAAACATAATTTTATCGAAATTTTATTTCTATAGAAAATTTTGTCGAAATTTTATTTCTATAGGAAATTTTGTTAAAATTTTATTTCTATAGAAAATTTTGTTAAAATTTTTTTTCTTTCTAATTTTATTTCTATGGAAAATTTAGTCAAAATTTTATTTCTATAGAAAAATTTGTCAAAATTTAGTTCTATAGAAAATTTTGTCAAAATTTTATTTCTATAGAAAAATTTGTCAAAATTTAGTTCTATAGAAAATTTTGTCAAAATTTTATTTTTATATAAATTTTTGTCAAAATTTAATTTCTGCATAAAATTTTGTCAAAGTTTTATTTCGATAGTAAATTTTGTCGAAATTTTAATTATATAGAAAATTTTGTCAAAATTTTATTTCTATAGACAATTTTGTCGAAATTTTAATTATATAGAAAATTTTGTCAAAATTTTAGTTCTATAGAAAATTTTGTTAAAATTTTATTTCTATAGGAAATATTGTCAAAATTTAATTTCTATAAAAAAAATTTTGTCTAAATTTAATTTCTATAGAAAATGTTGTCAAAATTTTACTTCTATAGAAAATTTTGTCAAAATTTTATTTCTATAGGAAATCTTGTCAAAATTTAATTTGTATAAAAAAATTTTGTCAAAATTTGATTTCTATAGAAAATGTCAAAATTTTAGTTATATAGAAAATTTTGTCAAACTTTTATTTCTATATAAATTTTTGTCAAAATTTTATTTCTATAGAAAATTTTGTCACAATTTTATTTCTAACAAAAATGTTGTTAAAATTTAATTTCTTTAAAAAATTTTGTCAAAATTTAATTTCTATAGAAAATTTTGTCAAAATTTTATTTCTATTGAAAATTTTGTCAAAATTTAATTTCTATATAAAATTTTGTCAAAGTTTTATTTCTATAGAAAATTTTGTCAAAATTTAATTTCAATACAAATTTCGTCAAAATGGTAAACCACACATGAACCTGGTGAACCACACATGAACCTTCCGAATACAAGTTTATGATAGCCGGCTTATGCCGAAATACATGCAAACAAGCATTTCTCTTATCCTTTGCCACCATCAAATCATCGATTTGAGTGCAGTTGGCTAGGTTTATTTTGAGCGTGCTTTCTCTTTCTTCATTCGTGTTTTGTTTTTCATTAAGGGTTTGTACTTCAATCATATTTGTTGTTTTGATCTCAGCTTTAAAACCAAAGCTGAGATCAAAACAACAAATAAAATTTTATTTCTATAGAAAATCTTGCCAAAATTTTGTTTTTTTTCTAAAAATTTTTATCGAAATTTTATTTCTATAAAAAATCTTGTCAACATTTTTTTCTATAGAAAGTGTTGTCAAAATAATTGTTCTATAGGAAAATTTGCAAAATTTTAGTTCTATAGAAAATTTTGTCAAACTTTATTTCTACAGAAAATGTTGTCAAAATTTATTTTCTATAAAAATTTCGTCAAAATTGAATTTTTATAGAAAATTTTTTAAAAATATTATTTCTGTAGAAAATTCTGTCAAAATTTTATTTCTATAGATAATTTTGTCAAAATTTTATTTCTAACAAAAATGTTGTTAAAATTTAATTTCTTTAAAAAATTTTGTCAAAATTTAATTTCCATAGAAAATTTTGTCAAAATTTTATTTCTATTGAAAATTTTGTAAAAATTTAATTTCTATATAAAACGTTGTTAAAATTTTATTTCTATAGAAAATTTTGTCAAAATTTAATTTCAATACAAATTTCGTCAAAATTTAATTTCTATATAAAATTTTGTCAAAGTTTTATTTCTATAAAAAATGTTGTCGAAATTTTAATTCTATACAAAATTTTGTCAAAATTTTATTTCTATAGAAAATTTTGTCAAAATTTTATTTCTATAGAAAATTTTGTTTTTATGGAAAATTTTATCGAAATTTTATTTATATAGAAAATTTTGACAACATTTTGTTTCTATAGTCAAAATTTTATTTCTATAGAAAATTTTGTCAAAATTTAAATTCAATAAAAATTTCGTCAAAATTTAATTTCTATATAAAATTTTGTCAAAGTTTTATTTCTATAGAAAATTTTGTCGAAATTTTTAATTCTATAGAAAATTTTGTCAAAATTTAATTTCTATAGAAAATTTTGTCGAAATTTTAATTCTATAGAAAATTTTGTCAAAATTTTATTTCTATAGAAAATTTAGTCAAAATTTTATTTCTATAGAAAATTTTGTCAAAATTTTATTTCTATAGAAAATTTTGCCAAAGTTTTATTTCTATAGAACATTTTGTCAACGTTTTATTCGTATTGGGTTTTTCAAATTTTTATTTCTATGGAAAATTTTGTCAAAATTTTGTTTTTATAGAAAATTTTATCGAAATTTTATTTCTATAGAAAATTTTGTCGAAATTTTATTTCTATAGAAAATTTTGCCAAAATTTTATTTCTATAGAACATTTTGTCAAAATGTTTATTTCTATAGCAAATTTTGTCTAAATTTTATGTCTATAGAAAATTTTTGTAAACATTTTATTTCTATAGAAAATTTTGTCAAAATTTTATTTCTATAGAAATTTTTGTCAAAATTTTATTTCTATAGAAAATTTTGCCAAACTTTTATTTCTATAGAATATTTTGTCAAAGTTTTATTTATATAGGATCTTTTCATATTTTTATTTCTATAGAAAATTTTGTCAAAATTTTGTTTTTATAGAAAATTTTATCGAAATTTTATTTCTATAGAAAATTTTGTCGAAATTTTATTTCTATAGAAAATTTTGCCAAAATTTTATTTCTATAGAAAATTTTGTTTCTATAGGATTTTTTTTTCAAATTTGTATTTCTATGGAAAATTTTGTCAAAATTTTATTTCTACACTGTTAGAAAAATATGTTTTTCATATGTTCCGATATAATCAAAATGTGTTTCGGGCACAATTTTAAAACACAATATATTTATGTACAAACATGTAATGTTCCTAAACTAACACTAAATGTTTGGGACATCTATGTTAATATGTTAGAATATATTATGTTTGGGGCATGAATGTTTCATAAAAATCATATGTGTGAATGCAAACATATATAAATTTACAAATTTCGACTAACCATACATATGTTGTGATATTTTATTCAAAGCGACAGAGAGAGAGTATAGAGAAAGAAATAGAGATGGAAACCGGGAGAGTTGACGAAAGATATCAACATAACACAGCGAAAGAATCAAAAGAGAACAATTTCTGTGAAACCGCTTGTATGTTGTTTCGCAAAATTGTTTTATGATAAAGCCAAAAATTTGATATGCTTAAGTCTAAATATTGTTTAATTTGAATAAAGAGAATAGACATTCGGAACCAAGAGAATAGACATTTGAAAAACAAACAGCAAATGTTTTCGCCTTTAGAG